>NC_027751.1:49248942-49268123 GCF_000695525.1 Brassica oleracea var. oleracea
ACCGAGCGGGACGAGCGCTCGGTCGCTACGGTTCGAGCTCGGTCGCTACATAGGGACCGAGCGGGACGATCGCTCGGTCGCTACGTAGCGACCGAGCGGGACGATCGGTCGGTCGTTACGTAGCAACCGAGCGGGACGAGCGCTCGGTCGCTACGTAGCGACCGAGCTTTGGCTCGATTTCTGTCGCTACGTAGCGACCGAGCTGGACGAGCTAGCGACCGAGCTTTGACTCGAGCTCGGTCGCTTCGTAGCGACCGAGCTTTGGCTCGGACTTGGTTGCTACGCAGCGACCGAACAGCGTGTATGCGTGGTAATTACGCAACGGTCGAGCTTGGTTAGTTTGGTTTGAATCTTCAAGGATACTTCTTCGTAAAAACTTCGTGTTTGGTTATATTTTACGAAAGTTACATCTTCCTTTTTACTATCTCTTTCGGAAATACGATCTCCGAGGATTTTCGGGTGGTAATTCCGTCGTAACCGTTTTTGACCCCAACAAAGTACATGGGGATTTGTTCACTAGGCAAGACCGCAAATCTACAACTCCTTATGATCAGTTCTCTTGCTTCTTGTTTCAGTTTGAAGCAATTACCAAAGTTGGCACCAACATCTTGTAAACAAGGACAAGAAACACATATTCTTCTGGAGTGAGTAATTAGAGGTTTTAACGTTATTTTCAATAATGGTTATTATATGTTTAAGCCCATCTTATGAAAGTTAATTAGCATATGTTAAAAGTGTTCTGACTTGTTCTATAAAAGGGTTATATATTTCTAATTTCTGAATTAATCTAAAAAAATGATATGAACTGAAATAAATATAAAGTTAACACAAGTCTGTTTACCAAAAAAAAAAGTCTAACACAAATCTGTTGTAATTAACATAAATATCATCAAATGCATACTGTCAAATTTATTATTTGCCCATATAATTTGAGTCGACTCATATCGTTCTAAACTGAACATACAATTAGCCTATATATTTAGATCAAAACAAATTAGCCTCTATATGAAATCTTTCTGAAATTAGCACTACAAAATTACATAAATTCCGTTATAAATATAATTAACATAAATATCATTAAACGCCTCCAGTCAGATTGATTAATTGCCCATAATATACTCTCAGTTCTGAGTGAGGAAAGGGGTAGTTTAGTCATTTAAGGTTAATACAGAGACTCGTTTCTTCTTCTCAGTTGAATGAAAATTAGGGTTTTCTCGTTACCCCAACCAAAGTTCCGATCTTTGATTCACCGGAATCAAATGGCTCTTGGGAAGCGAACTCGTGACTACGACTCCAATGACAAACCCATCTCTTCGTCTCCCCTCAGGAGGATGCAAGAAGACGACGCCTCCGGCATGGAGTCGATGCTCCGGAGGAGAAAACAACCCAAGACTACTCCAGTGTCTTCTTCCTCTAATAACAAGATGAATTGGACTAAAGACGACGAGCTCATCATCCTCGGGGTTTGTTAGGAATCCTCTCTCTCTCTGTTTTCATTTACTCTGTTTTTTTAACACTCACACTCTGTTTTCTTGTAAAAAAACAGAGTATTGTAGATTACGAAAAGGAAACGAAGCTGAGTCATAGATCTGACTGGGATGCGTTCTACGGATACGTTAAGGATTTTATTGAACCGGACTTCTCCAAGAAGCAGCTTACTGATAAGATTAGGAACTTGAACAAGAGGTTTTTGGGTAACAAGGCGAGGTGTGACGATGAGGAAGGGCCTTCCTTTACTGATACTGAAGACGATATCATCTTCAAGCTGTCAGTGATCATTTGGGATTCAACGAATGAAACAGGGTGTGCTTCTGATGAGAATGTGGACCAAGCTAAGGTGAGTTTTGTGTGTTAAGACAGTCTCTTTTGTTACTATCTCGAAATGTTATTGTAGTGATTTGATGTTAGAGGAATGCGTGATTGATTTTGGATTCTTGTTTTTGGATAAAGGATGTGCCTTGTGTGGAGAATGAACCTGTTGATGAGAATATGGACCCAGCAAAGGTAGTGAGTACTGTTCCATCAAGCTCCACATTACCATTTGAATACATTATGTAATTGTATATTAGTAACGTGTAACTGATCTTAAGTTCTTGTTTTAAAATAAGGATCTACCTTGTGTGGAGGATGAACGGGTCGATGAGAATGTGGACCAAGCAAAGGTAGTGAGTGTTTGTTTTGTTTCTACCAAGCTCATTATCACCATCTCTAAGTACTACATAACTCATGTCTAATGCTGTTCAGGCTCTTGATTTGGATAAGGATGCGCCTTGTGTGGAGCGTGAACGAGTAAATGAGAATATGGACCTGGACCAAGAAAAGGTACTGAGACTTTCTTCTTTTCTTCCAACCTCCTTATTACCATTATGTAGAATGTGATGTTAACAATGTATATTGATCTTAGATGCTTATTTTTGAAACAGGATGTGCCATGTGTGGAGCATGAACTAGTTAACGAGAATATGGACCAAGAACAGGTAGCGAGCGTTTGTTCTATTCTCCCAATCTCCTTATCACTATCACAAACCATTATGTAAAATTTGATTTTAAATTCTTGTTTTGAATAAGGCTGTTCTTTGCACGGGGGATGAGCCGATGAGCAACGCAAGTATCGAGACTGATAAAGGAGAGAAAGATGGTGTGGATGAGTTTTGTGCTTTGAAAGATGCACTAACTGATAAAGAAGAGAAAGAGAAGAGTACAGAAGATGTTGGGGATGAGTTGTGTGCTATGAAGGATGCACTAACTGATAAAGAGAAGAGTGAGGATGTGTATTGTGCTCTGAAGGATGCACTTGAGGAGACGACATTCTTTCAAAGTATAGGTAAATATCAACAGAAGGTCCTGCTTCAGAATTTGAAAAACCTTAGAGGTACAAGAAGAAAAGAGCTAGCTGATGAGTTGAAGGAATTGCTTAACGAGGAGATGAAAGTGCGTGCCAAGAAACTGAGTTTAACCGCAAAGCTAGCAAGCGCATGGGAGGAGTCTTGTTGATTCAAAAGTAACAAAAAGTTCTGCTGCTTTTTTTTTTGGAACTTTACATGGTTCTTTGATTTTTTTTGTTGGGTGATCAAAGCCAATCTTTTGAACTGTTAATTAGTGTACCTAGAAAAAGATTGTGGCTTGTCCTTTTTTGTTTTGTCTCATGTTTGTGGTAATCAGTGACTCATGTTTCTGAAATGAATCCAAAATGACTCTTATACCGGAGACCGGTTAATCCCGGTTATAAAAAAATAAAAGATTTCAAAAGTCCGGTTCGGTTTGTCATTGAGAGTGACTGTTAAAATCATTTCACTCCTTAGTAAACGAACTTTTTTTATTCAACTAGCCGCCGATCGCTCTCTCTCTCTCTCTCTATGGCACAGCTAAGAAGAAGCTTACACGATGACTTTGTGATTCTCGTCGTTGATAATAATCAACCTCAAGAAGAAGAAGACTCATCTTCTTCTCCAGGTCAACTGATTTCCATCTCAGCTTCGGAAATTTCGTCCTGGGACTTGTCATATATACTCTGCTACAGAAGAGTTAAAATTCGAGCTCATCGAACTAGGCATGTCTTGTGTTCATACACTTCATATACAACATCTCGTGTTCTGTAGTAGTAACAAGTTGTAGTGATTCTTGGTTTATGTTTCTATATGCCAGGCTCATTCAAGAATCATCTTACTTCCATGGCCTTCTTAGCGGAAGTTTCAGGTTAGAATCTTCTCTTTGCTCTGTATGTTATGTTATTGTTTGTTCCTCGTGTTGTGTAACTTGGATTTGTAATAGTGAATCAGGTCGTGATCATATCTCTATAGAATGGAACTTAGAGACTTTCTTGAATCTTATGAGGTGTATATATGATTGCGCCCTTGATATTACATCCACTAGTTTCTTACCTCTTTTCGATGTGAGCTCCCTTTCTATCATCAATCCTCTGCTCTCTCTCTCTCTATGACATGGTTTTGTAGAGTTTAAGCTAATTGTGAATGGCCAATATAGGCTGCACTCTATTTTGGCGTGGAGAGGCTTCTATCTAAATGCAAGAGGTGGCTTTCACTGTTGGCATCATCGAATGACTCTGCATCACCAATACTAGAATTGCCTGACCTTGTTCAGATGTGGAGTTTCGGTCTCGAGCGTGGTTAGAATCTTGAGAAAACCTTTATTTAGCACACTTGTAATTGATTCATTCCATGTTGAATTTTCTGTGTCATTTGAGTTCTTATGTTATGTTCACTATGTTAAATATTGACATTATTATATGATATCTCTAACACATGACTTGATACTTACAGCTGTGGAATTTGTGCCAGATCTCTGTGCAGCCTATCTAGCAAAGAATCTCGTATGTAACCTTAACTATCAGTAAAGAGAATACAGTTCTGCTTTTGTTAGGTTGTTTATCATTTTTTTGTATTTGCTGGTATGAGCAATCTAAATTCTTCATATAATGTTAGCCTTTGATAGCTAATAATCCGATCCTTATGTCTTGTGCAGATGCTGGTGAAATCTGATCAGTATTTTGGAAATGTTCCATATGAGTTGTTGATGTGCTGCATAAAACATCCTCACCTCACTATAGACAGGTAGGTTTGTGCCTATTGCCTATATTATATGAAATGCAAAACATAACTTTTGGTTCTCACCTTTTTGACCAAACTCTGACAGTGAGATGCATCTTGCTGATGCACTTCTTGTTTGGCTTGATGCCAACAAAAGACTGTCTGACTTGTCAGAGACTAGTAACGGTAACATAGTCAACTTGATGGAACAGGTAATGTTTAGGTTCTGTTACCTATGCAGAGATGAATTGATACAATTAATCATGTATCTTTATATTCTGGTGTATTATATTGCAGGTCCGGTTTAGTCTTTTGCCGCTGTGGTTTATTGCAGGTAATGCATGTGATTGATACTTGGAGATATAGCAGAAAGTTATGTAGTTAAGTTTGTTCCTTTGTTTCAGAAAGAAGAAAGTCTCATGGTTTCTCAACGTTTGCTGATCACAGCATTGAACTGGTTACTAAACTAACCAAAATGTCATCCAAATGTTTGGTTGATAGTCTAAGAGATGGACCTCCTACTGATCTTAGAGTTCGGTTGACTCAATACACAGAGGTATAAACAAAGTTTCTGTCTTATATGTTCATATTCGATAGACACTGGATGACTTTGATTCATTTTCATTATGCCTTTCCTCCCTGAATCAGAAACTGGACCTCTCAGGATGCACGCAGTTAAACAAAGCCATTCTGCTACTCTCAGTACTTCCTGAAACATATTTTACAAACCCCATGTGGAGAAAGAGTTTGAAAAGCTTCTTAAAGAACCCTGACGACGACGCAAGAAACCAAGAACAATTATCTCAGACAACTCTACCAATCTCATCTTTTGAAACGGTGGAAGAGGTTGATATCTCCAAGTGCCAGAGGCTTGATTATAAAGCAACAATCAAGTGCATCTCTAAGTCATTCCCATCGTTGAGAAAACTGAGAGCTGCTTATCTCTTAAACATCAAGGTCTCCACTATGCTTGAGCTTCTCCAGAGTTTTGGAAACCTTACTGAAGTTGATTTAACGGTTGATATCGTTCCGATAATACCGTGTCAAGCATCGGTGTTTTACGCAAGTCCAGGTTTAGCTCAGACACCTCCCATCATATACTTAACATCTGGAAGTAACTCCTTTGATCATGGACAAGTTCATCGTTCTCTCTCGAGTATCACAAGACTAACTCTGGAGGGTAGAAGTGATTTATATGGTTAGTCTTCTTCTTGGTGCTGTTAATGTATATTAAAGTAGCTGATGTCCCCATTGTGACAGATAAGGATCTACGGAGCATCTCTAGATCATGTGGTTCATTATGTTACCTGAACATAAAAGGGTGTGCACTTCTCTCAGATGCATGTATAGCATATGTTATAGAGAGGTGTAAAAGCTTACACTCTCTCATAGTTTGTTACACCTCTTTTTCTGAGAGCTCGGTTTTAGCACTATGCGCTGGTACTTCTGTGACCAGTTCATTAGCATCCAATCTTCAGATACTGCACATGAGCAAATGTGAAGGTGTGTATATTTTTCCATTAACGTAAACTCTCAGGGCTTATAACATAAACTTAGTGTTACGTTTGCAGGAATTAGCGAGACATCGCTTCTAAACTTGATAACTCGGACACAGAAACTGAAGAGTCTTTGCTTAAGGGATACAAAAGTTTCAGACAGTGTGCTATGTGACCTCTCTGTCTCTTCCTTAGAAGCACTTGATATTTCAAATACCACGGTCAGATTCATTTATTAACAAAATATTATCTTACTTAACATCATTCAAGTGATGCATTAATGCTTGAAGCTTTCTTACAGATATCTAGTATGGTTCTTACTTGTGTCATTAGCAAAAACTCTAATCTAAAAAGCCTTAAAGCCAGGGGATGTAAGAATCTGATACAATCAGAGACTGTGTTTAACTCTTTAAGCAAGGGGAGTGGACTAGAGGAGCTTGAGATTGGTTGGGGGTTTACCTACTTATCTCTTGTGTCTTTGAGACCTGCGGTTTCATCCTTACGAGCTATAAGTGTGGGTTTGGGTGCTTCCTTAGGTGAAGATGGTTTAAAGCTTCTACCTTCAGCTTGTCCTTTGCTAGAGTCTATTGTCCTTTACTTCCAGGTAGTTAGTTCTGATCCTTAAAGAGTTTACAAAGATAAGTGAGTGTTTGTTTAATAACTGATGGCCATGCAGGAAATATCTGACTCTGCCTTGACGAGTATAGTGACATCATTGAAACACTTAGAGGAGCTAGCTTTGTCGTATTGTTTCGGTGACATAACACTTCAGAGTTTTAAGTTCTCTATACCGAACCTGAGGAAACTAAGGCTTGAGAGGGTAACTCGTTGGATGACTAATGAAGATTTGTTTGTTCTCACGCAAAGCTGTCCCAACTTGACCGAGCTTACGCTGGTAGGATGTTTACATTTAAACTCAGGTACATCTTTGTCTTACTAAGGAAACAAATCACATAACCTCTTGTTCTTTGTTCAGTTTCTGTTTTGATGTTTATTTATTAGATTCTCAACCAATCATCTCATCTGGATGGCCTGGAATGATATCTCTTCATCTAGAGGTTTGTTAGTAGTCTTTAAGATTATATAAGATATGTTTTAAGTCATATTCAAATCTTCTCTCCATGTTAAAGTATATTTTATTCACAAACCGGAACCTTTTAGAGGTATGTTAACCATGTTTGGGGGTGATAGGAATGTGGGAGAATAACAGAGAATGGTGTTGTTTCTCTCTGTGGCTGCGTTGCTCTCGAAGATCTATTGCTTCGCCACAATGTGAGTTCTCTTTATAGCTGCACCGCTCTCAAAATATATATATAAAGCTATTGATGTGTATTCAGGGCTCTGGGATAGAGAAAAGCTTCCTTCTTAATGCTTCTTTGAAGGTATATATATTTCAGACACACCATGCATGGCTTTCTACGTAAAGAGAATTAGTATGTAGTTGTTGCCTTGGATTCTTTTTTGCTTGATTTATCTCAATACTCTACAGTTCCCAATGCTTCGGCTTGTATCACTGGACATGTGTGATGCAAAGGAAGGCAACTTTGACGTCCCAGAGGTAAGTAATAACAGAGAACACACATTGTTGAAGTTTACTTAGTTGCTAGAGAACATCATAAGAATACACATGGTTTGTTTTCTTTTTTTGGATTGGCAGGAGAAAGAAGAAGTTCGTTTTCTAAGCATAGTGAAAATCAGTAGATGCAAGTCTCAGAGATGCTCTCTGGGAAGAGAGCTAGCTCCAGTGCATAGAGAGACGCTTGTTATGTTTTGGAACGGCCAGAACTTCACTAATACGCTGCTCAAACAAAGACTTTAGTTACCACCACTCTTTTAACACTTTATCTTGTTTCTTGTTTATACATATTGTTGTAAGTTGAAAGATTTTTTGTTTCAAATTTAAAAATCAAAGTTGTGGAACCAAATTTAGACCGCATTCTCTAACCTCCCATTTCTTATCTCTTACTTCAAACTCAAACACTGATGAATCCCCGCAACTCACCTCCTTTTCTTCGATCTCTAACGTGTAGAGATGCTCGTTTAAAAGTGGGAACCGCTGCGAGTGAATCCCTGATCTATGCCTTACACTGGTGGTACCATCCTTGATGCAATAATATACATCCATCTCCTCCTTCCTCCTGTCACCAATCTTATTAACTACCAATACACAACCCATCAACGGTATATGATCCATTCCATTCCCTTTCATCAACAGGGAACTCCCTGTAGCCTGCCAAAGAAAGTACATGGGCATTTGTTCACCAGGCAAGACCGCAAATCTACAAGTCCTTATGATCAGCTCTCTTGCTTCTTGATTCAGTTTGAAGCAGTTACCAAAGTTGGCACCAACATGTTGTAAAGAAGAAATAGAAGAATCTAGCCTCTCTAGGGACTTGCAGTTCTCTGCGTCTAGGTACCGTAAGGAGTCTGGGAGCTGCGGTAGCGAAACTAGCTTTGTGCATCCACTGATCACAAGTTTACGTAGACGAGTCATTTCCTTTATCCATGGAGCTAGCTCTCGTATCCTTTGATCGCACACGTGGAGCTCCGTGATGAGGTCAAAAGCATGCGGTGAAGAAGTCCGCAGGCTTTCGCTGTACGGCATAGCCAAGTGATAGAGATGCGTCCATAACGTGGTCGACGAAGGGAGTTTTTGTATAGCAGTTCCGTTGAGACTGAGACGTTGAATGTTCGCGTAAACCTCAGGAAATGTTTTCAACAAGGAGCAATCGGCTAGATCAAGTATTCTTAGAGATTTCATGTTGATATTGACCGGAAGGGGTTCTTCTATCTTTGAGCAACCTTTCAAAGTAAACAACGACAACTTATGAAGGTTTCCAATAGAAGAAGGGAGCTCCACCAGACTAATGCAGCCGCCGAGATCCAGTTCTATGAGATTAGTAGCATTCCCAATAGAAAACGGGAGCTCTACCAAACTTGAGCAATTGCTAAGATTCAATCTCTTGAGTTTGGTGGCATTCCCAATGGAAGATGGGAGCTCCACCAAACTTGAGCAACGACTGAGGAACAGTTCATTGAGATTAGTTGCATTCCCAATAGATGACTGGAGTTCCACCAAACTTGAGCAACCGCTGAGATCCAATTTCCATAGATTAGTGGCTGTTGAGAGATCAGGAACCTCCTTCAGGTTTTTGGAATCCCTCAGATACATCCGCTTGAGATTTCTAATTGTCTATACCAAAAAAAAAAAATACATTAGTAATCCACTTTATTAATTAGATGCATTTTCAATTGAGATTCTTTTGTTCAGCTATAGTACTTACTTGACTTCCTTCCCACAGTTTCTCAAGATTGCTTGAAGGCATGTATATTTCCACGAGGAACTCCGGACTGAAATTAGAAGGCAAGCTTGTCATTGGGAAACCATCCCAATCTAGTAATCTAAGTGTCAGAGGTAAGTATTTCAGACTTTGTGGTAAGTGCACTCTCGGGTGAGTATCACCGATCCTTAAGAATTGGAGATTACTCATTTTTTCGAAGGCTTTGTCATTCTTATATAACCCACCCTCTATATCAGAATATTCGCAATCTATGCCTATTACATTTATGTTACCCTGAAAAGAAAAGAAAAAGTCACATAAGTTATTATGGTTAGTTACTAAAGAGTGATTGAATTATTATTCATAAGTCAGATAGAATTATAGGCCGTAGAATCGTCTGTAACATTTTTAATAGTTTGTAATAGCATATTAGAAAATGAAAACTTACTGGTGTATAGGAGTTACTCAGTATTTGGCATGTCTCTCTACCATCAACCAAAAACTGTCGCTGCCCAGGGCCATGAATTGATTGTTTACTAACAATTTCTCTACCAAAACATGCTAGCAAATTATGCATCCTTATCCATCCACGGTCGATAGATATGAGAGATTTATCAGCTAAAACGCGAAGACCATATCTCACGTTAGAGAAATTCTCCGCTAGAAATTCTTCCACTCTTTCAATCCATTCGTCGTTGAAGAAACATGCTATATAGATAAATAAATCTTTATCTTCATCACATAAAGCATCGTAACTGAACTTCAAAACGCTTTCAATTTCTCCGGTAACGCTACTCCATAACCTTGGTAGTTCCATTTCCCACTCCTGCCTCGACGTCATTCCTCGGAAATAAGACCCCATAACCACTAGTCCGAGAGGTAGGTTACCGGAAAGTTGTGTAACTTTCCTAGCGAGGCTCTCAAAACCATAACACGGTGACTTTTGACCAAAAGCATACATGCAGAAGATTTTAAGAGCCTTACGGTCAGATGGGAAACCCACCTCATGTATATGGTTAATCCTATGCCTATGCAAAACTCTTTTATCTTGCGTCGTCATGATAATCCGGCTTCCAGGACCAAACCACCGAGCTTCTTTAGCCAGTGCATCTAGTTGCATCACATGGTCCACATCATCAAGAACGATGAGCATTCTTTTGTCTTTTAATCTGTCTTTTGCGACATCCAAATGACGAATATTGATGCCCTGCTGGTCGAAAACTTGAGATAACATCTCCGATTGTAGCTGCAGCTGCGTGCTGTATACATCGCGACAAGGTATTGGATACCGTCTTCTGATATTCTCCATGAAGACACTAAGCTGGAACTTATGAGAGTATTCTTCAAATAGAGCTCTGGCGATGGTGCTCTTACCAATTCCGGAAGGACCCAAAATCCCTATCATCCTCACTTCATTAGATTCTAGGCATAATAATTGTTCCATCTTTGCCATATGAGCTCTCATCCCAACATAACCGTCCAAAACATTTGAAGGCGCATTATTTAGCAGCTCTGCTGAAACATCAGTAGCGATTTTTTTTATCATGGCCGCTTCATTATCCCTTAGAAAGATTTGAAACATTTTTTTAGATACTAATTTTTATAGACTAATAATAATAAAAGAGGAAAAAGAAGTTATTAACCAGTTGATTGAATGGTAACCAACAATTGTAGCTACCTCCTCCAAAGCTTGTCTCCATCTCTCAGTTTCTTCTTTGCTTCTTCCCTCACAAGTCTCTCTGAAAACTTTTCCAAAATCTCCGGTAAGCTTCTTTACATGAGACGGTTCAACTTCGTAGAAAATGGGCAACACTGTTTGATCTAACTCTTGTTTGCACTTCATAATCTCAACCAATTCGTCAAGGCACCATTTCGAAGAAGCGTAGTTTCTCGAGAGCAAGACGATGGCGAACTTAGAACCTTTGATGGCGGCTACGATTTCAGGACGGAGGGACTCTCCTCTCTTGATCTCGTTATCGTTGAAGTGTGTGATTCCTTTTCTCTGAAACTCCTTTTGAATATGACTGAAAAGGTTCTTGCGGACATCTTCTCCGCGGAAGCTCGGGAAGACGTCGTATGTACAGTTAGTAGATGAAGGAGCTGATGATAATGATGATGATAATGAGGAGGGTTCTTTGTTTTCTTGATGGGATCTAAACAGTTTAAAGAACACGAAGAAGCCTATTGCAGCAGAAACAACATTGGTAAGTAAAACAGAAGGATCCATTTGTGTTGTATAGATCTCTGGAGACAGAACCTCTTTGCTTAGTTGGAGAAAGCAATCTCCTAGCACAAAGAAAAGAAGAACGTGTATCAATCAAGACGTTGACTCTATTTTTTAATTGACTGTGAAAGTGTATGGAAGCTTCCTACCAATCATTAATTTAAGGTACGAGGAGAGCTGTGGTCTTGGACTCGGGTCAGGCCCAAACCCGGTTGAATGATAATACTGAATTTTTGGGCTTTTGTCTACATTGTCCGAAGTTGACCGAACGCTTAAATTAGGGAAACAAATCACCTAACCTCTTGTTCATCTTCTGTTTTGGATGTTTATTCCTCAGATTCTCAACCAATCATCTCATCTGGATGGCCTGGAATGATTTCTCTTCATCTATAGGTTTTTTTTTGATAAAGCCTATATTCCATCCGTCCCATAATGTAAAATGTTTAATAAACTTTTTGATGTTTCAGAACATAGATATGTTGATACTTTTTTGATGTTTAAGGTATAGTTTATCCACAAACCGGAACCTTTTCGAGGTATATTAACCATGTTTGGGTGATAGGAATGTGGGAGAACTAATTGAGAATGGTTATGCTTCTCTCTATGGATGTGTTGCTCTCAAAGATTTGTTTACTTCACCACAACGTGTGTTCTCCACACTCTTTTAGTGCTTGATGTGTCCAGCTCTAGCCTGAAAAGAGTGTGCACATGTCAAAGAGAACACATTTTGACATCAAGCGGCATAGTTCTGAATCTATATATATATATATATATATATTTTTTTTAAACAGTATCAAGAAGGAAGATTTTCTATAACCGGCCAGAGTCCTGAATTAACATATAGAAACCTGTCAGAAATGCCTGAATTCACCCCATTCGAAAACTAAAAAATAGCCAAACCTTATTTTCGTAAATAAGTTTTATAAGCTGAAGACAATCTGATTCAAAATTCATATCTAATATATCCATTCTACTTATGTTAGTGTGGTGAATTCCGCATGGCGCATGTAAGAATGGCACATGTGAGAAGAAAGGAACTTGCCTCTTCCCAATCGTACCATGCAATCTTTTCTCTGATTACAACTCTACCAGGATACCTTCTGGCAAGTTAAATGCTGAATTATAAGAGATTGGCCATTACAATGTTGATTTCATGGCAATTAGTACACGATCAAGATAGTTGACTTTTATAGATTTTGTGTTTGAAAGTCAACGTTGCAATTATTATCAAGCCTGAGTTGTTGTTTTCACTAGCATTCTACGAACGTCGTCCATACCTGTGTTTATTACTAGGACCGCATATTATTAATGTACATACTACGTATGTATTTATCCCTGTTATAAAAATCGGCCGTCTAGGCGCTACGCGTCACTTTTCCGCCCCGATTTATGCCAAATCGGTTTAAAAAATCGGATATCCGATTTTTTCTGCCTAGACCGCCTAAATGACCGCCTAGCCGCCTAGGCAGCCGCCTAATCTATTTTTTATTTTTTTTATATTTTTTTTATATTTTTTTTTTAATTTTTTTAATTTTTTTTTTAGTTTTAATAATATTTTTATTTGTTTATTTGATCTAAAATTTTATAAATATCATTTATATTCATAATTTTGATGAAAATTACACTATATTAAGTTTATATATTCTATTTGTGTGTTTTATACAATCTTAAACATGAAAATGTATTAATGTTATACACAATTAAAGATTAACATGTTTTATAACATCTAAAAATTCCGTTCCGCATAATTTCCGATTAATCCCCGATTTTTTCTTTAGGCGCTAGGCCCAACCCGACCGCCCGACTAGCGCCTACCGCGTTCCGGAACGGTGGTATTTATGTAACGTGCAATCAATTTTTTGATTTGTTTGACAGGTCAAATCTGATGAATATGCCCTGTTCTCAAGGTTATGTAACCGTCCATACAAATCTTATATATAAACTAATGACGCTCCAGTCACTTATAAGGGGAAGAAGGAATAATACTCCATAAACTTCGTCATAGGTGACGTACATTATACATGAGCATGTGTGCATGTCTTATTAAATTACAGACGATAAAGAAAAAGATAGGCTTCTATAAATGAGAAAATGAGAGAGAGAAAAAAATAATTAACAAGCTTTTATGATTAGGGGGTTCAAAACCTATGGATATGTATATTTTTAAGGAAAAGGCTGGTCACATAAGAGTTAGCGATAATTTTTCAAATGAAACCAAACCATATAATTGATTTAATTCTTTTTTTTTGAAATAAAACTCTTTCCACGTGAATCTGTATTCGTTTCCATAGTTTTACATTTTCTGTAATCAAAATATTTAACCACTAGATCAATTTATCGTTTGTTTTTTTCTTAAATGAGAGATGGAAACTTGGACAGATTATAACTTTTTTTTTTTGTTAAACGGACAGAACATAACTATAAACATGATTATATGTTACTACCCGACGTTATGTCAATTCTTATGAGTTAAAGTTTTCACATGTACGAATTAGAAACGTATACTGAAATCTACTTTCTATTCTATTTGCAGCTGTCGTGCGGATATTATATGAATATAAGTTTCTTCTTCGTTGGTTTAGACTTTAAAGTCTAAACTAGTATTGTTGTCCACAAACAAAAAGTATAAACTAGTATTAATTATAGAGGCTGTGAATGTTCCAAAACTCGTTCGATCCGTTTAAAACATGTATTGGGACATTTCCCACCTTATTTTTCATTTTCTATTCTAAATATCATTTTAGAATAAAATATACTCCAAATCCACTACATTTTTAACTTCAAAATAGAGTAATAGATAGAATTACTCCATTTATAAATGAAGTCCGTACCTATTACTCCATATTGGAGTTGATTTTTTTTTTATAGAATGGTCCTTTAAATTTTGAATGTTTTTATTTTATATTTAAATAATACTTAAAAATTACAAAATATATATAATATTTTATAAGAAATTATTTAATAATTTTACATAAAAGTTGCATAAACTAATAAAAATACCAAACACAACATAAAATATAAAATAAATATAACATACAATAAATAATTTAATAATCCGGTAAATCATTTCTGGAATTGCCATAATCGGTGAAGTATTGCCCAAACGATGATAGTGTTCGATTTTAAAAAAACATTTATCCAATTTAATAAAATCATGGATAAAGAAACACATTATTCATTTTAAAATGCATTAGTTGAACATTTGTGAGAAAAATATATTATAATACTCACATTGAACCAAAATGTTTTATCTTATATATTTTTATAGTTTATTGTACTTTTAATAAGAAATGTTTAATTTGAATAAGTTATATTTTGTGGAAGTTTTATAAACATAAGATATCTCATATATTAAAAAAGAAGTCACAATCTTGATTCATGTGTGATTTTTTTAAAAATGGACCTAATGGACATATTCCTATAAAGTCATGTTGCATTTAATCTCTAATCTTATCATTTAAATTTTGGTCTACCATAAGTTTTTATTAGACTATCAATAATTGGATTTAAAGAACAGATGATCCATTAGATTTATAGATAGTATAAATTAAATAGATATAATTTAATGTTGTAATACTATACCTCCATATGTTAAATATTTAAATATTTGTCGATGTTAACTTTTAAAATTATAAAGTTTTTTTTTAAATAACAAAAATCATATTATCTAACAATGATTAATCTTTACTACCTTAAGCCAATAATTTTTTTTTTAAAAATATATAGTTTATTTTAAAAATTAAACAAAAACTAAATGTTTAATTATTTACTCGATAATATAAATCTATGAAGCGAAAAGTTTAATTTTTAAAAAACTTTCTAAATTTGTGAAATGTTACAATATCTTTGAGTATGACAATAAAAAAATATTTTACTAATCTTTATATATATAGTTACGATTTTAATAATGAAATAATAATCCGAAAATATATATATAGAAGAAGATACAAATATATGTGAAAGTTTAAAACAATCTGTTCAATAAAAAAATATACATTAAACTTATTATGTTTTAAAAATTGATAGACACATATATTATAATATATATCAATTTAGAATTGAAAACAAAATATTTATATAAAAATAAATGAAAACACGCGCGGTTGCGCGGTAGATCTAGTTTGGGGTTAATTGGTAAGTTTTTGTAAATAGAAAGTATTAGTAATAATTATTAGCTAAATAAAGTTAGAATTCTTTTACAATAATCAAAATGAAGTAAAAGATTGATCATCATTTTGTTGAGCACATGCATTTATGTTCTTCTGCAGATTTCTTTAGTAAACAAATAACGAAACATTTTGGGAACTCACTAAATCTTAAATGCTTTGAATTTGATTATTAACTACTGCTGTAATTAATGATTGTGGCTACGATACCATTCATCGTTATTATTGTATCAACCCCAAAAAGATAAACTATTATTGTAGTAATAGATTGCATAGGGAATATCCAAATGAAGACTGTTGTCATGTGATGAAAATCCCTTACTTCGTGGGATGTGGTATCTCCTGCGTTGTTTCTTGGACGTACGATTTTCTCATCCAACACATATGTGGTCACGTTCATTTTTATTCATTACAAAACAATGGATCTGTCTACAGAACTACAGGTCATATATATAAGCCTTAAATTTTACTCTGTCAAAAACTAGCTAGACTTCGGGTTGTCAATTACTACTAGATATGGGATTACTACTCTCTTGTTATTTAGATCACTCTATGTCATTTTAATATATATTCAATTTGAACTTTTGCAACAAATGATAATAATCATTTCAAATACTTATACCAAAAAAAAAACAAAACAAAACCAAGTTCATAATTATCGAATATCAAATACAGATTCCATTCAGAGTTTGAAATCTTCAAAAGATATGCTATGTCTCGTAGTTCATTGTATATATATGAAATCATCGCATGCTGATTTTCATTATTATTATTTTTTGCCGTGGATTTGTGATCGCATAGTTTCCTATTAGTTTAGTATCCATATATGTCCTCTTATTATTGTCTATGTGACAATGAAGACAATGAAAATCATTTTTTTTATGATCAATCATTAATCAACTGAATAATACCATAGTCAAACTCTGAAGTCTGAATACATAATTCAAGAGAATTTTAAGCAAAAAACTTCACTTATCTCTCGTAACAATATTTTACACCTAACTTGAATAGTGAACCGGACTAGAATTACTAGATTATTAGATCAACCGTAGATATGAACCATAATTTAATAAATTAATAAGTTGTAGTATATAATTATATATACATCTAACTTTTAAAAATATACACAATAAACATAAAAGAAAAGAAAATTTTTATTTTGAAGTATAATAAAAATTTACTTTTTTATTTGACTAATAAAATATCAAAATAATAATAATCAACTTTTTGTGATCAAACTAACTGGAAAATTACCATAGTCCAAATCCGAATACAGAATTAAAGAGAAATCTAAGCCAAAACCTCAATTATCGTGTAACTGTTTTTATCAGATTGGTTTACTAAAAGCATCTCTAAAAGACACTCTTTAATTTCAGATATGAAATTTTTTGCTCTTCAAATTTGAAGTTTTTGAGGAATGAAACTCTATATTTAAAATTTCACTTCTCAAAACTTCAAATTTGTAGTTTCATATTTTTACTTGCATTTTGATCTCTAAAATTACACATCACACTTATAATTCTAAAATATTTTCTCGTATACCGTATTAATCCTAAAAAAAATTTATATCTCATGAAAATTTCATTTTTTTATAATTTAAGTTTTACAAATAAAAAATTAAATAAAACTTTAAAACAAGATTTAAAATGTTTCAAAACTAGATTTATACAACAACAATACAAAAGAAACTTAACAACAAAAAATCTTTTCAAAAATTACATGAAGACATAACTATTACCTAAATTTAAATATTACAACGTTAGTAGTCATGTAAATTTGATCCAGAACCTCCAAAATCTCTAAAATATTGTCCAAACAAATTTTGTGTAACCAAAAATGGTTGTTGTCATGATGTCTATTTTGTACAATTATTTTTTATCAGATAAAATATATCATTGAGTTTTAATACCATTGATAGAAGTTAAGTCTTTTAGCAATATTTATTTTCTTCTTTTACTTTCTTGTTCAAATCTAATGTATTTACAAGTTTAAGATCACATGATTTGAACAATTTTTAGTTTGTGCTCTACAAATTAAAAATAAAGAGAGTCATTTTCACTTCAAAATATACTAGTTGATCATATATGCATTACGAAAATAGTTTTATGGAATAATATGATATTTTTTTTTGAAGTTTAATATTAATTATGTTATTTCTATTTAAAATTTGTATTTTAATATAATATTTTATTAGTTAATATTGTTGTAATATTTTATATATATCTGCTTAGTTATTTACAAAAATTCTATGAATTTAAATTAATTAAGACAAATATGAGAACCATAAAATAAAATATAAAAAAATTTGAAGTTAAGTTTAAAGTTTTGCTGTTAGAGAATAACACTTTTAAACTTCAAACTAGATTTTGACATGCGCTTAAGAAGCGCATATATTTTTTTGTTAATCGTTACGCCAATATTAAATGAATTTATATCTATTTATTAGATATCTATAATATTTAAAAGTTGTTATATTATTATTTTTCAGTCTGGTACAATGTTTTCACTGAGTTTTCATATCCGATTCAGACTTGTGGTCGAACCGATAGATCCAGTTATTCGTATAGAGTCAAGTTAGGATTTAATAAAACGAATATGGTAAATATATATTAAAATAAAAAAAAACCGTTATTAATGCAATGAAAAGAATATAAATTTGATTTTTGTTATAGATATTTTGATATATCAATATATATTTGGCTTGCATAAAAAAAAATTTTTGTATGTGAATCACGTTTTTGGTTTCGTTTCTTTGCTGGTTTTTTTTTGTAGTGTGTTTGGTTTCGATAGAGTTGATGGATAAAAGTTTCTGACAGTGTTTTGAAATCCGACCCGGATCCGCAGTTGAACATGTAAATCTGGTGACCCAATATAAATGCGGTTAGGGTTTTGTGAAAAACCCAAAATTAAAAAACCCACAAAACCCGTAAAACCCCACTAAAATCCGAAACCCGATACCGGTTAAACCACTAGTTGAACCAATAGATAACTTATACATTCTAATGTTTAAAAGTTTTTTTTTTATTTTTTAGACTCTAAATTTCTAATTAAAAGGTTGAAGAAGAAGAACATGGCAAGCTTGATTATACATTCTTTGTTATTGGCAATTTATTACAATGATGTTTTACTTTTGGTTTATTTTGGATTGAATTTTAATTTATTATTCACATTCGACATAAATATTTATGAATTTAATGTTTTGATTTTTTTAGATGTCATAACTCTTAACTTGTTACATAAGTTTTAAATATTCTAAACTATTTTTTTGATATTTTGTATGTCAAATGAAAATAAAAATATGAAAACTTAGTTAATTATTTTTTAAATGTTTTTAAACATAAAATATACATATCCAAACTATTATTTTATGTTTTAAAAACATTTATAAAATATTGACTTTAGTTTGTATATTTTTATTTTCATAGTTAATATATTATTATATAATAAAATTAATTCATTTATTAATC
>NC_027751.1:49268466-49292435 GCF_000695525.1 Brassica oleracea var. oleracea
AAAAATGTGATTAGCAACGTTGGTAACAAAATATTGTACGATGGTGATGTATTTGAAGTTAATTGTATATATTATGTAAATACTATCTGATGAATATTGTGGTATGTATAAGCTATTGTGTTTTAAGTTTTTTTATACAGACATGATTGATATTTTAATAAGTAATATTGAATAATGTGTTGACATATATACCATTTTTCACTCGGGAAGAGAAGACATGTAAAGACAGTGTGAAACATCCAAGAAGGTTTTTCATTTTAACAAACAGAAGTTGCACGATGGCAGGATAAAGATGTGATGAATAATGTGGTATCATCGTATAACCTATAGTGTCTTAGGTCTTTAATACAAATCATGTTTGAAGTGTAATTTTCGTATTAATTTAATAAGTATAATATGTTACAGGTTTAGAAATAGCTGGTGGGTCATATAATCGAAGTTAGTTTTGGTACAAGGTCTACTGTTAGTTTCATAACTATAATATGTCACGGTTTAAAAATAGTGTGTGGCTCTTATAATTTATTTTGTTTTGGTACGATCGTTTACTAATCCATTAAACGGTTTAGAATTATAATAATGTAACCAGTCTGGTAGTTTGAGTAAAAAACGGGCACATATATAGGGTTAAATATCTTGTGTCACATATTGTTATAATATAGAAGGTAAGACCAAAAAAATAAAAAAATACAAAGTCCAAAATGACTTTCATAGTTAGATTTATTAAAATTCCTTTTTTTTTAATAGTATTGATATATAATTTTGGAAACTCTATAATATAGTGTCTTTTTGGAGATGTTCTAACTAGTATTAAAAATACAACTCTTATATATGAATTGTTGTCGTTCATAAAAAGAATACGAATGGTTTTAAATTTGATCAAATCAGATGGCAAAAAAAAACAAAAAATTGATCAAATTTGATTCAGACTTCCAGAAAATGATGTAATCCGTCAAGTGTGGCGTTCCACAAATGCATTGCTACTTAAAGTCAAAAGCTCAAGGTGTGATGTTTTAAGCTTGACACCTCAATTCTATTGCTACTGCAGAGAGAACGTATCTCAGGTCATGTTTTTGTCAGTTATCATGCTAGCAAAAATGCCATATCAGACAATAATTTATTAAAGGATTATTTACCAAATAACCAAAAATGGAAAATTAGATTTCGAGAAAAAGAGCAGACAAAAATAGGAAGAAGAAGCAGGAGAGAGAGGAGTTTTGGTTAGTTAGTAAATTTATGTTTTTTTTTTTTGTATATAGCGTGCATATTAATTACGAATGCTAACCAAAAAATATCAAACGTAATGTGAAAAACTATACAAGATTTGCCAAGTGCATCTGGCGTCCAAGTAAGATGAACTTAAGTTTTTACCAAACAAAAAAGAAGATGAACTTACTGCTATCATTTTGAGGTGGTGAAGAGGCCATAATAGTATATTTATCAAAAAAAAAATAAGCAACGTATTTTGATTTTTAAAACACTAGTTCTAGTTTCATGCTATATATTTGTAGTTTAACAAATACTTACCATACTGTCATATCTTAATAAACGTTATTAATTATTAATACCATAAACTCGCATTGCTATTTTATTTTATTTTAAAATTTTCCATCATTTCTGAGATTGAAAATTATTGTTTTCTTACTGTTTTTTGTCACTAATTTTCTTAAAGTATCTCCAAAAAACATTCTATAACTTCAAATATGAAGTTTTGTTATCTCCAAAAAAGGATTTTAAAATTTCAAAGTGATTTCAAAACTTCAAATTTAAAGTTTGAGAAGTGAAACTTCAAATATAAACTTCAAATTTGTCTAAATTCTTTTTTTTTTTTGCATTTTGATCTCTACAATTACACATCACATTTATAATTCTTAAATATTTTCTCATTTATCGTATTAATCCTTAAAAATGATATCTCATAAGTTTTACAATATTTAAGTTTTACACACAAAATTAAATAAAATTTTAAAATAAGATTTGAAATATTTAAAACTAAATTTAGACAGAAATAATACAAAAGAAACTTAACAACAATTTTTTCAAATAAAATTACATGAAGATAACTATTATACAAATTTAAATATTACAACAACACTAATATTCATGTAAAATTTGATCTGAAACCTCCAAAATATTATCCAAACGAATTTTGTGTAATTGAAGATGATTGTTGTTGTTGTTTTGATGTTTTTTCGTACGATTCATTTTTATTCAGATGAATGTATTCACTGAGTATTAATATCATCGATATAAGTTAAGTTTTTTAGCAATATTTATTTTCGTCTTTTACTTTCTTGTTTAGATCTAATTTATTTACAAGTTTAAGATTGTCCGATTTAAAAAAAAGTTTGTAACCTACGAATTAAAAAAAAAGTCATTTTTACTTTGAAATGCACTAGTTGATCATATATGCATTACTTAAATAATTTTAAGGAATAATAGATAATTTTTTTAAAAAATTAAATTTAATATTAATTATATTATTTCTATTTACAAATTTCTATTTTAATATAACATTTTATTAATTAATACAGTTGTAATATTTTTATGTATGTGCTTAGTTATTTACAAAAATATTTATGAATTTAAATTGATTATGACAAATATAAGAACTATAGTATAAAACACAAATAGTTTTGAAATTAAAATTAAAATCTTACTTTTGGAGAAAAACATTTTTAAACTTCAAATATAAAGTTTTGGAAACTTCGTAATAAAGCGTCTTTTTGTGTATGCTCTTGCTATTTTGTCACTTGATTATTGTATGCTGAACTGTATAATCGTGGTAGTTCAACAAATAAATGTTGTTTGAAAATTCCCAATAATAATCAAATGGTGTACGCAAAGGCTTTGATTGTTTTTATTTGACTTTAGTTTATCTTTCAGCTTGTTTTGATTTATGACACAAGCACGTACGTAAATCACCACGGATATTGCAAACACGTTCAGTCCGTATATATTGACATAATGGACTCGGACCATAAATTAAAAGAGCACTGCAGAAAATTAAACAATTATCACCTAATTGTAAAGTTTTGTAATCAAAATATCCCCGTCACAAGTATCAAGAAAACCCCATCACGAATCACCGTTGATGGAAAATGCAATGAAATGTGGACACATACATAATGAGATGTGATATGTCAGCAATGATGATGTTTATAACAAAGTCACAACCAGATTATGGTAGCGATCACATAATTAGTAGTGTCGTTTACTCTTTAATACTAGTATTTTTATAATCATATTATAAATAAAGATTATAAAATTCCTGATGAAAAATAATCTCGTACGATGCTTAAAATTACATCAAATGATTCCTCAATCAATTCACAACAAACAATTTCATATCTACACCACAAAAGATTACCCTTAACAGCTTTTATCTTTATTTCTACCATTTTTTGTAATTTGTTTTTGCAAAATCTTAATTATATAAATGTGGCAAGACTGATGGGGGAAGAGGCAACATTTAGATTAGAGTTACACATGATTATTGTCACTCTATTAAAATCCATAAAAGTCTCATTATTTCTTTCTTTCTTTCTCCAACTTTCCATTATTCTTTCTAATATTGACAAATAAAGTTCATTTTCTTTTTTCCTTCATCAATTTTTCTAGATTTTACTACTCCCTCTAATTCATTATAATTAGTGTTTAAAATTAATGCACAAATATTAAGAAAATACTCTCTCCGTTTCAAAAAGTTAAATATTATATAAAAAAATATATCAAAAAGATGTATTTTTTATATTTCAATGCAATTTTTGTCAACTAATAATGAAAAATTGTGAATTTCAAGAACATTAATTGCATTTTTTAAGTCTTATTGGTTTAGAAATATAGAAAATATAAAACTACAAAACTATACATTAATAACTAAGTTTTATTATGTTTTATTAATAAACATAAAAATCTTAAAACACGTATTATTCTGAAACAGAAGAAATATTATTTTTTATAAAATTTATCTTGGTTACATAAAAATATCATCAAATAAAACTAATATAACTAATGAAAATATACTATTATATAATTGATAACAAATGTCAAAACATATTAAATTTATATCTAAAATAATGAAAACATCACTTAATTTGCAAATAAAATTTTGTTCTTAAAACATCAAATAAATTGAAACCGGAGAAGTACTGTTCAACAAAGATATATAATAAATGCTAGAAATAATAAAGTCGCAACTAGTTTCACTTTCAATTAATATATTATAAAATATCTGAAAGTCTTATATAACAAATCATTATTGTATTATTTTATTACTAAATTTTCATCTATAAATTCAATCAATCTTCAAAAAGGAAATGTTAAATAGAGAAAGTCCACATAACTTCACAGTTCACCCGCCTCTTCTCTCTTCTCTCAAAGTTTCTCTCTCCGTTTTAATGCCGGACGGAACCGAATCGGCCTGAGATTTCGGATCTCAACTAAACATACTCTCCACCTTCTTTACTCATATCTCAAACAAGGCACAACTCGTCAACAGTCTCGGCGATGTTAGGACGCGACGAAGATCTGCACGTCCGAACCATGAGCGGGAGAGGGAGTCTAGGCTCCACAAGCCACCGGAGTTTACCCGGAGCTTCTAAAAGCTTCAGAGACATGTTCGCTCCTCCGGCGGCGGACGATGTTTTCGGGAGTAGCAAACGGAGGGAGGACGATGACTTGGAGCTCCGGTGGGCGGCGATTGAGAGGCTGCCGACGTTCGATAGGCTGAGGAAAGGGATGCTGCCGCAAGAAGCAACGGTCAACGGGAAGGGTAGGCTCGAAGAGGTTGACTTAACGAATCTAGCACCTAAGGAGAAGAAACATCTCATGGAGATGATCTTTAAGTTCGTTGAAGAAGATAACGAGAAGTTTCTCCGTCGATTGAGAGAAAGAACAGACAGGTTCTGAGAGTTATTACACAACTACATAAACAGCATTATTACAAATCTCAAGTCTTTTGTCTTTTATGTCGCTGTCTGAAAATAAATTTGATTTTTTTTTTTTTTGTTAAATTGAAAAACAGAGTGGGAATCGAAGTTCCTAAGATTGAAGTTAGGTATGAGAACATATCAGTGGAAGGAGATGTGCGTAGTGCGAGCAGAGCTCTTCCGACTCTCTTCAACGTCACTTTGAATACACTCGAGGTTCTTAACGTTTGACTTTTTTTGTTTTGTATTTAGGTTAACTGTATCATGTTCAATGTTGTCGAGAAAATAAGATCTAAAAAGTTTTTTCAGGAAAAAAAAGAAGATAAAACCTAACTTTGCGGCTTTTTGTATCTTTATTATAAATGTTTCCTTTTTAGGATGTAGTCTTGCCGGTCCCAAAATGTATATTTCAATAAAAATTTCAAACTCTATGAAACTAAATAATGATGACTTTCAAATAATCTATTCATTTGTGTTACCTACTTGCCTTTTTTTTTTTATTCCTTGTTGAGGATTTTTTTTTTTTTTTTGATCAACCCTTGTTGAGGATTTTAAAGCGTTTTATAATAACAATGATGAAGCTTTACTTTTAAAGATTTTTGATGTTCTTATGTAGAGCATTCTTGGAATGTGCCACCTCCTTCCATCTAAGAAGAGGAAGATTCAGATACTTAAAGATATCAGTGGCATTGTCAAACCATCAAGGTAATATTATCAAAGCAAAATGGTCTTTACTATATTCTCTATCTGGAAACTGAAGGAGATTAAATGCGTTACATTGTTGAAATGTACAGGATGACCTTACTACTGGGTCCACCAAGTTCAGGGAAAACAACTTTGTTACAAGTTTTGGCTGGAAAGCTTGATGACACACTCCAGGTCTGTTCTCTACTCTCATATACATTTGTGTGTGCTTCTTGTGGTTGAGTTAACATTAAAAGTGTTAAAATAGATGTCAGGGAAGATAACTTACTGTGGTCATGAGTTCCGAGAGTTTGTTCCTCAAAAGACATGTGCATACATCAGCCAACATGACCTTCACTTTGGAGAAATGACGGTCAGAGAGACGCTGGATTTTTCTGGACGATGTCTAGGTGTTGGGACACGGTACCAGTTGCTGACTGAGCTCTCAAGGAGGGAGAGAGAAGCTGGTATAAAGCCAGACCCTGAGATTGATGCATTCATGAAATCTATTGCCATATCAGGACAAGAAACTAGTTTGGTTACTGATTATGTACTTAAGGTACATCTTCTCTTGCTGTCTTTTAAGTACTAACAAAGTTTTTTTAATAATATTTTGTGCTTATCTTTTGTAAATGCTAACTTGGCAGATACTTGGTCTTGACATCTGTGCTGACATACTTGTTGGTGATGTGATGAGACGAGGTGTTTCTGGTGGACAAAGGAAGCGTCTAACAACAGGTAAGTATTACATATGTTTACTTTTGATGTCATTACAATGTCCATAACGCTTATGACTCTTGTCTAAACTGAGCAGGAGAGATGTTGGTTGGACCAGCAACAGCACTTTTCATGGATGAAATATCAACAGGGTTGGATAGTTCCACAACGTTCCAGATCTGCAAGTTCATGAGGCAGTTAGTTCATATATCAGATGTTACAATGATCATCTCCCTTCTCCAACCAGCACCGGAGACATTCGAGCTTTTCGATGACATCATCCTTCTCTCAGAGGGCCACATCGTCTACCAGGGCCCAAGGGACAATGTTCTTGAGTTCTTTGAGTGCATGGGGTTCCAGTGTCCTGAAAGAAAAGGTGTTGCTGACTTTTTACAAGAAGTCACTTCTAAGAAGGACCAAGAACAGTACTGGAACAGGAGAGATCAGCCTTACAGCTATGTCTCAGTAAATGATTTCTCAACCGGCTTCAAGTCTTTCCACACAGGACAAAAACTCGCTTCAGAGATCAGGACTCCTTACGACAAATCCAAAACCCATCCTGCTGCGTTAGTGACACAAAAGTATGGTATATCAAACTGGGAGCTCTTCAAGGCATGCTTTGACAGAGAATGGCTTCTCATGAAACGCAACTCCTTCATCTATGTCTTCAAGACCGTTCAGATTACAATAATGTCTTTGATTACCATGACGGTATATCTCAGGACAGAGATGCATGTAGGCACGGTGCAAGATGGTCAAAAGTTTTATGGTGCTTTGTTCTTCAGCATGATCAATGTGATGTTTAATGGTATGGCTGAACTAGCATTCACCGTGATGAGGCTACCTGTTTTCTACAAGCAGAGGGACTTCTTGTTCTATCCTCCTTGGGCTTTTGCCTTACCAGCTTGGCTTCTCAAGATTCCTTTGTCTCTTATTGAGTCTGGAATATGGATTGTTCTTACATACTACACTGTTGGTTTTGCTCCTGATGCTTCCAGGTACATTTGCTCATGAAATATCACTTTTTATAGTCTCTTTAACTAACCGAACTTGTGTACATTAGGTTTTTCCGACAGCTGCTGGCATACTTCTGTGTGAACCAGATGGCTCTCTCCTTGTTTAGATTCCTTGGAGCTGTAGGAAGAACAGAAGTTATCTCCAACTCGGTCGGAACCTTCACATTGCTCATTGTATTTACTCTTGGAGGTTTCATCATTGCTAAAGGTAAGCAAAAAAAAAAAACTATACTCTCTATGAGGTTGTAATATGAAAAACCATATTTTATATTCCTTTTTTTTTCACAGATGATATCCCACCATGGATGACTTGGGCCTATTACATATCCCCTATGATGTATGGACAGACTGCTATTGTTATGAATGAGTTTCTTGATGAGAGATGGGGAGCTGTAAGTTTTCATTCACCAAGTCCTCATTTGCTTGGCTTCTCTTTGCCTATTCTGATGTTTGTTTACATGTTACAGCCCAACACAGATACTCGAATCGACGCGAAAACAGTTGGAGAAGTCCTTCTGAAGAGCAGGGGCTTCTTTACTGAGCCATACTGGTTTTGGATCTGTATTGTGGCGCTTCTTGGTTTCTCTTTGTTGTTCAATCTCTTTTACATCATAGCATTGATGTATTTGAACCGTAAGTGCTCTTGTTTCCAAAATATTAGTCTATTTCCAGACTTTGGACAAGAATCATTGACAAGATCTTGAATAATGTTTCTTTCCAGCTCTTGGTGACTCAAAAGCTACTGTTGTGGAAGAAAGTAAAGACAAACATAAAGGGAATAGCCGTGGACCGGATTCTATTGTGGAACTCAGTAACCGTTCAAGCAATGGACCAAAGAGAGGAATGGTTTTACCTTTCCAACCACTTTCACTTGCATTTCAAAATGTGAACTACTACGTAGACATGCCTGCTGTAAGTAAACTGCATCTCATACATCTTTCTCTATGTTGGACTTCATTAATTGTTTTGTTTAAACATTGCAGGAGATGAAGGCCCAAGGGATTGAAGGGGATCGTCTCCAGTTACTAAGAGACGTTGGTGGAGCTTTCAGGCCAGGCATATTGACTGCATTGGTCGGTGTGAGTGGTGCAGGGAAGACAACCTTAATGGATGTCTTGGCTGGAAGGAAAACAGGAGGATACGTCGAAGGGAGTATTAGCATATCTGGCTACCCAAAGAACCAATCTACATTTGCTAGAGTCTCTGGTTACTGTGAACAGAATGATATCCATTCTCCACATGTTACCGTCTATGAATCCCTCATCTACTCAGCTTGGCTTCGCCTCTCCGCAGATATAGATGCCAAAACTAGAGAGGTAAGTATTATTACTAATCACAAAGTTTCATTGTTGTCTCATTATTTAAATGTAGTAACCTGTTTTGCATATTCATGTGATTGATAGATGTTTGTTGAAGAAGTGATGGAGTTGGTGGAGCTAAAACCACTTAGAAACTCTATAGTTGGACTCCCTGGAGTTGATGGTCTTTCGACAGAACAGAGGAAGAGGCTTACTATTGCGGTTGAATTGGTTGCTAACCCTTCTATAATCTTCATGGACGAGCCTACTTCTGGTCTTGATGCAAGAGCTGCGGCTATTGTTATGCGTACCGTTAGGAACACTGTTGATACAGGAAGAACTGTTGTTTGTACCATTCACCAGCCTAGCATCGACATTTTTGAGTCCTTTGATGAGGTTTGGACTCATACTGTTGGTCACATTGAAACTGGTTTGGAATGAAACTAATGGATGGGCCTTTGGTTTAATGCAGCTTCTGTTGATGAAACGTGGAGGCCAAGTTATATATGCTGGAAGTCTAGGGCATCACTCACAAAAACTAGTTGAATACTTTGAGGTGAATCATCTGTCTTTGTCCATCCCTTATGAATTTGAATATCCACTGAAGTCACCAAACCAATGTTAAAAAACTGTTAGGTGCTTTATAGGGATTAGTGTCTAAGCGTGGCGTCTAGGCACCCACTAGACCTGTTTTAAAATAAATCGGTTTAGAAAAATCATTTCCCTTCGCTTAGGTGGACGGTTAGGTGACGCGTATACCGATTTTTAGAACATTGAAGTAAACTAAAAGCCTTGTTTTGCATTGCAGGCAGTTGAAGGGGTTCCAAAGATCAAGGACGGATACAATCCTGCGACATGGATGCTTGACGTCACTACTCCTTCAATGGAGTCACAAATGAGTTTGGACTTTGCTCAACTATTTGCCAACTCCTCTCTTCATCGGTATGTTAAAGAAAAACGTTAGACCAGAGTGTTACTTACACTGTCCTAATCAGAACTTTGATGTCTACTTTAGGAGAAATCAAGAACTAATCAAAGAGCTCAGCACTCCACCACCAGGATCAAATGATCTCTACTTCCCAACTAAGTACTCGCAACCGTTTTGGACTCAAACCAAAGCTTGCTTCTGGAAGCAGTATTGGTCTAACTGGAGATATCCTCAGTACAATGCCATCAGGTTTCTCATGACAATAGTCATTGGGGTTATGTTTGGTTTGATTTTCTGGCAAACAGGAACGAAAATGTAAGTTCCCTTTTATTAAACTATATTCATCTTATCAAAACGTGACTGATTCATCTAAAAAACAAAAACAGTGAGAAAGAGCAAGACTTGAATAACTTCTTTGGAGCCATGTATGCTGCGATACTGTTCCTTGGTGCCACCAACGCTGCAACAGTTCAACCAGCAATAGCCATTGAGAGAACTGTTTTCTACCGTGAGAAAGCAGCTGGAATGTACTCAGCCATTCCCTATGCAATCTCTCAGGTTAACCACTCTCAACACTCTTGTCTATATATCCTAAAATATGGTTACACCAGAATGAGGAACTCAAAACGCTTAAAATGGTGTAGGTGGCGGTGGAGATCATGTACAACACGATACAAACGGCAGTCTACACGCTGATCCTTTACTCCATGATTGGATATGACTGGACTCTGGCCAAGTTCTTGTGGTTCTACTACTACATGTTAACAAGCTTCATCTACTTCACGCTGTACGGTATGATGCTTGTGGCCTTGACACCAAACTACCAAATAGCTGGGATCTGCATGTCCTTCTTCCTCAGTCTATGGAATCTCTTCTCCGGTTTCCTCATCCCAAGACCGGTAACATTCTTCACCTAAACTTACATAACCAATAATCAAATTAATAGAGTGTAACTAATTCGTTTTAGCATGTGCAACTGGAGCTGTCGAACAAGACACCAATTCTAAAATAAAATAAAAATATATATATAAATTAGTGACTAAAACTTTAACATTTTAGTTATATTTTTAATTTGAGGTTATAATTTTTTTTAAGTTAAACATATAGAAAAGGAAATACTAACTTATAAAATTATTTATATATTTTTTTATGTACATGGGTCTATTTATAGTTGACGACACTGTAAGGCTGTAACTAACGTATAAGTTTTGGTGACGAATGCAGCAAATACCGATATGGTGGAGATGGTATTACTGGGCAACACCAGTGGCTTGGACGTTGTACGGTATCATCACATCTCAAGTAGGAGACCAAGATTCGATAGTGCAGATCGCTGGTGTGGGAAACATGAGCCTCAAGACGTTGATGAAAGATGGGTTTGGGTTCGAACATGACTTCTTGCCAGTTGTAGCTGCTGTCCACATCGGATGGATACTGCTCTTTGTCTTTGTGTTCGCTTATGGTATCAAGTTCCTCAACTTTCAAAGAAGGTGATTGGAGGAGGAGAAGAAGAATCTTTGTAGCATAGTGTGTTTGGGATGTTGTTGAATTTCATGTAAATTTTCTTTTTACTATATTGGTTTTTATTTGGTCCGTAATAACAGATTACGTTACCAAATTATACTTTTCATATGGAATATTATTTTATTTCTTTCAAAACTATGTACTATGCCATTGGTATATTCTGTATTCTCTAATTGATTCTCATGGGATGATATTTGTGTAAGTTCTATTTAAAAGATGCAATTTATTGAGAAACTGGGAGATATGCAAATGAAGAAGACGCTTTGTGGGTCCCGTTAAAGATCTGCGATGTTACACGTTGCACACTGTGCTCCGTCCCTAACGAGTTACGTGTGATATTGATTAATTTTCTTAACCTTTTATTTTTGTCGCATTTTTGTCCTTTTTTAGATTTTATTCGTTTCAGCTTTTCGCTCTTTCACTCTCTCTCTCCCAAGTTCTCTGGGAAACTCTCTCTCTCTCCTCCGCCTCGCAATGGTTTACACGATGTTAGGCGTACGCTTCACTCATCTTCCATCGATCAAGAACTCGTCTCTCTCCAGTTTCAATGACGACCGGAGAGGCAACGCCGTCTCTTTCTCTCTCAGGAAGGACTCTCGCGCCTCCTCTGGTACTGCTCCATTTCATTCTTTTAATCCCCGTGTGTCTCGAGATTGGTGATTTTCACTCAAGGTTCATTGCAGTTGCTTGAAGGAGATGCTTTGTTCTGTGTTCTATGATTTGGTTATGTTCAAAATCAAGAAGTTTGATCACTGTAGAAGTGTCTTGCTACTGTTCTGGTTTCTCTGTGGAATGATACTTTTATCTTCATTTTTGACATTGACTGTGCGAATTTCTTAGGGAAGATTTATGCTCGGAAGCCATCTTCTGATTCTGAATCTTCTTCGCTAGCTACAACTCCATCTGATAAACTCGGTGGCCATCAGAGTGATGATAGCTCTTCAGCTGTCACTGGTCATGTAGAACCTCTGGAAACTGTCTCCCAAGATACTACTACTCAGGTTTGTACTTACATGCTCATCGTAACTATGCTCTTCCATTTACATGCTCATGATGGAATATATTTTTCCCTTCTACTGTTCTCAATTGTATTTTAGGTAGTTGAAACAGACGGACATGATCATACCTCTGCAAGTATGTCAGAGTCTTTCGTCCAAGAAGTTGGGCAGAGGAGGATTCCACCTCCTGGAGATGGGAAGAAAATATACGAGATTGATCCTATGTTGAAGAGTCATAATGGTCATCTTGATTATCGGTAAGCAGTTTATAAAATACGTTTAACTTGTTTGCATAGAGTAAAAGTCTCTCATCATTACTTATGGGTCATATCATAATATTAGTCCTGCTCCTGTGTTAAAAACTTGTGTTTCTATTCTTTGGTAATATTCTAATCACCCAAGCCTGCCGTTGCAGATATGGGCGGTACATAAAACTGCGTGAGCAAATCGACAAGAATGAAGGTGGACTAGAGGCGTTTTCTCGTGGTTACGAGATATTTGGCTTCACTCGAAGGTAAACATCATTTAAATATAGCTTTAACAACTCCTACTATTGCATTTTCAGCACTCTAGTCACGGTAAAAAAATTTAGTAAATACTCTACAGATAGTTGGTATTGCAGTTGCTAATTATTATTCACTGGTTTGTTAGCGCCACTGGTATCACTTACCGGGAATGGGCACCAGGAGCTAAGGTTTTTTTTCTCTCAGTTCTCTACCTATTTGGTGAATTTGTTTTTTGAATATTCAAATTTGGCTGAATTTTTTTTCTTCCCAGGCAGCATCACTGATTGGAGATTTTAATAACTGGAATTCTAAAGCTGATGTCATGACTCGGGTATGCTGTTGCACTCTATTATGATATTTATTGTTAAATCGTCCACATAAGCTAGCAGTTAAATTTTACTAAAAACATTAGTGAGTCTTGTTGGCGGCATGCTTTTGCTCTGTTATCATTCTGTTCCTTTCTGAAACTTTGATCTAAGACAGTCTTTTCAACGAAATTTTGAGCAGAACGAGTTTGGTGTGTGGGAAATATTTCTGCCGAATAACGCTGATGGCTCGCCGGCAATTCCCCATGGCTCCCGCGTGAAGGTAAGATGTTAATGGTTTCTCAAGTCAATGCGCAGATGTATAACACTTTTGTCCATTACAGCTTACTTCTGCTACACACTCTACAACAATTTTAGGAGGAAATCCATTTCCTCATTTATTTGCAGTTGTGAGAAAATATAGAAAGAAACATCTTATTTACAAGTTACAACAGGCAACTAGAAAGTTTACATTCCAAGTGAAATTTTAGAGTTGTGATTTTTCATTGCATTTCCAATGATCTTATACGAATTTATATTGGCAGAGAATTAGTACTGTGTTACGTGTACCTTATTGGAATAGCATACAGAGTTTCCAGCTTTGTAACTCTTTTTCCATGATGTTTATTTTATTTCATGCATTGATAGATTCGCATGGATACTCCAACTGGTATAAAAGACTCCATTCCAGCTTGGATCAAGTACTCTGTCCAGCCACCAGGCGAAATCCCGTACAATGGGGTATACTATGACCCTGCTGAGCAGGTACAAACGAGTATTCACTACCTTCTCATCTGTTTTAGTGTTTTTGTAGAGATGATCTTAACTCGTCAAGCTGTAGTTATCCAAGAACTAACATTATACTTACTATTTAAATTATAACTGGTTTCCAGCATTAACTATGTGTATATGTGGTTTGTGTCGTTTGTTCTGGTTCTATGATTTCGCTAACGGCCTAAAGAGTACTCTAATGTTTCAGGATAAATATGTATTCAAACATCCTCGCCCAAGGAAGCCCACATCACTGCGTATATATGAATCACATGTTGGAATGAGTAGTACGGTCCGTTTCTTTCCTCTTTTCTTGGAATGGTAATCACTACAATAAGCATGAAAATATCACTGATAGAGGTAGGAGTGATACAGACTGCATAAACTACACTTGACAGGACAATTCTTGTAGGTGCTCGACTTTGTCGCTGGTTGAGGACAGTGTAATTAGGCATTTGAAGAGAATTTGGGAACTGGTCTTTTTGTAATTTGTAGGCTCAGTCCTTAGATAACGTATAGTATTAATACAAGAACGCAGAAGAAAACATACTTAAGAGCTCCTTTTTCCGTTTCAGTTCCGTGGATGCTGAAGACTTTCACTTTTGACAATATGATAATGAGTAACGTTATCTTTTATCTACAGGAACCAATGATAAATACATATGCCAACTTTAGAGATGATGTACTCCCCCGTATAAAAAAGCTAGGCTATAATGCTGTTCAGATAATGGCCATTCAAGAGCATTCCTACTATGCCAGCTTTGGGTACCTTCCTCTCTTAGATATAGCTTTTCTTTAGTCCAGCTTGATGAATAGGCATGTGACTTTGCTACATTCAATGCAGGTATCACGTAACAAACTTTTTCGCTCCTAGCAGCCGCTTTGGAACGCCTGATGACCTTAAGTCTTTGATAGACAAAGCTCATGAGCTGGGTCTGGTTGTTCTGATGGATATTGTGCACAGGTATTGGCCTTCAAATACTTTTGTTGTGGAAATGGACTGTCTTCATGGATAACCATCATTGTCTTGATCTAAACCAGCCATGCATCGAAGAACACACTAGATGGCTTGAACATGTTTGATGGCACTGACGGTCAGTATTTCCACTCTGGAGAGCGGGGCTATCACTGGATGTGGGATTCTCGTCTTTTCAATTACGGAAGCTGGGAGGTACGCACTGTCTTCCTAGAGTCGATATTGCAACATCAATAAGATGGTCTTTTAGTGTACCGCCATGTTGGTGGATACGTCTGTATGGGTATTAACGTTTCCATCCTGATCAATCTAGGTTCTTCGGTATCTTCTCTCCAACGCAAGATGGTGGCTGGAAGAATACAAGTTTGATGGGTTCAGATTTGATGGTGTAACTTCCATGATGTACACTCATCATGGACTTCAGGTGAATTTTTTTTTTCCTAGGGTCAATCAGTATATATGATAGTAACTATCCTATAGGCATCTGATTTCAAATTAATGGCTTTCTTCAAGCTAACTGCTCTTGTTTGTGGCAGGTCGAGTTCACTGGGAATTACAGTGAGTATTTTGGATATTCTACTGATGTTGACGCTGTGGTCTATCTAATGCTGGTGAACGATATGATTCACGGGCTATACCCTGAGGCTATTGTTGTCGGCGAAGATGTACGTCATATACACTTTGGTTTTGTCATGATTCGTACCTCTCTTCCGTTCTCTTACTTGGATTCGTTACAGGTTAGTGGGATGCCAGCGTTTTGCATTCCTGTCCAAGACGGTGGCGTTGGTTTTGACTACCGTCTGCACATGGCAGCGGCTGATAAATGGATTGAGCTTCTCAAGTATGTCCTCATGAAGTCTTGGCACTGAAGGGGGCTTTTTTGTATTGTATTGAACTTATTTCGTGTGGTGTAATGGTCTGTAGGAAGAGAGACGAGGACTGGCAGGTTGGTGATATAGTTTTCACGCTGACCAACAGAAGGTGGGGAGAGAAATGTGTGGTCTATGCGGAAAGTCATGATCAAGCCCTTGTTGGAGACAAAACTATTGCATTCTGGCTAATGGACAAGGTACTCTCTAGTAATTCTCAGATCTAGTGGTAGACGGACTTTGGAAAGCTAAGTGACATCGGTTCAAAGCAACCCCATGACACTTGTGTGACCTCATTTGAATAATCCGTAGAGAGGGTTCATCTTGGAAGATTAGTCTGGACACTTCCATAGATCTGAGATTCGACTCAATCTTATTTTTGTAGGACATGTATGACTTCATGGCGGTGGATGGACGAGCCACTCCACGTGTAGACCGAGGGATCGCCTTGCACAAAATGATCCGGCTCATTACGATGGGACTAGGTGGAGAAGGATACCTCAATTTCATGGGAAATGAATTTGGACACCCGGAATGGATCGACTTCCCGAGGACTGACCAGCACCTTCCTGATGGCAGAGTCATCCCTGGGAACAACGCTAGTTATGATAAATGCCGACGTAGGTTTGATCTGGGAGATGCAGAGTATCTTAGATACCATGGACTGCAGGAGTTTGATCGGGCGATGCAGCATCTTGAGGAGAAGTATGGTTTCATGACTTCGGAGCATCTGTACATATCTCGTAAAGATGAAGGAGACAGAGTCATTGTGTTTGAGAGAGGTAGCTTGGTGTTTGTCTTTAACTTCCACTGGACCAACAGTTACTCTGACTACCGTATTGGTTGCTCGGTTCCTGGAAAGTACAAGATCGTTTTGGACTCTGATGGTTCTTTATTCGGAGGGTTCAGTCGGCTAGATGACTCTGCTGAGTTCTTCACCTCTGTAAGCACATTTAACTAATCAAAAACGAAAACTCTTTCTCAAAAGAAACTAATGTTTGTGCTATGCAGGATGGGAGGTATGATGATAGGCCTTGTTCCTTGATGGTGTATGCACCGTGCAGAACCGCTGTAGTGTACGCTGCAGTAGATGGTGATGAAGATTCTATAAGCCTTGTACCGGAAGATGTTTAGGAGCAAGATGAGAATGTCCGAGTTTGCGTACTGTAAGCTTACAAAAATTTACACTTTATGCCCCTCTCCTTTAGCAGTATCATAGTAACTTAAAAATGGAAATAAAAGTCGCTGCATGTCTACAATTACTCTATAGCTTTCATATGCTTCATCACAGATTCTACTTTAGTGTTATGGACACTTAGTTCCAGAAACATAAAAAATCTTTTTAGACGCAAATTTTCAGAGAACTGTTACAGATACAGGGGGACAGCTTAAGAAAGGAAAGACTTGAACAAGAACCAAAAACATAACAGTAAAAAAATCAGCGAAGTTGTGTTGGTTATACATTGTTCAATGAAAGGCTTGCGTTGCAACACCGAGCTGATGGAGAACACTGGTTGGGGAAGTCGAGGAGGAAGATCTCAGGGCTTCGGCCAACGGTCCTCCCATGTGGTTGTTGTTGTTGTGATGGGGACCTCCACCACTCCACCAGCTGCTCATGTTTTGCTGGTCCCTCCCATTGCTCCTAGCTTCCTCTTCATTGCCAGTTGACAGCTTCAGAGAGACGTCTGAGGAGCTGTTTCCTGGCATGGAGATAGAAAGACAAGTAGCTGAGGTCATAGGGCTTGAATTATTATTGTCCGCTTCAGAGCGAGGCCAGTCGTCAAAGAAGTGCCTTAAAGTATGGCCTCCGTCTGATGTGTTGTTGCCGAATCCATTATGAGACTCGTACGGCCTCTTGTTGTTGTTGTTGGTGTCTTGCTTCATCTCTGAACAACTGTTAACAGAAACCACATCTCATGATTTGAGTCACAGTGGGTGAAATAGATCAACCCATAATGAAAAACAAAGCACAAAGCAAAACATAGTCAACAGAGTTTACACATACAGCATATAAAAATTAAGTAGTTGACAGATACAAATTATTTATTAAGGAGTTATGAATCATGTGATGTGTGTGTGTGTGTGGATAGGGGAGGTGGGTGCAGAGGAATCTAAAAGCTTTAACTTTTCTGTAAGATATGAGACATATATGGGTCAGCTTTCACTAAGGTCCTACCATTCTTTTGTTCTCTACCTAATGCCTCTCTTTTTTTTTTTTCTCTTTTTTCTCTGTTTGAAAAGCCTCACAGCTAGCTTCAAATAATGGATTCTATCAAATCTAATGTCATCATTATCTCTCAAGCCAACAAACAAACAAAAACCCTAAAATTGATAAGGATGTCTCTCGGTTTCCAACATTACCCTCTCTCCACAACAACAACACTTCACATTCAGAGCTAATGAACATACAAACCCCAAGTTATGTGTATCATAGTTATTAAATAAATATTAGAACAACTCTAAATATTTAAAAGTGAAACCAATTATCATTCAAAACAAACTGTCTCAAATCTTCACGAAAACAACTGTCTCAAGCCTCATGTGTTTAATGTTTTGACCAACAGGACCAACAACTCAAACAGACAAGAAAAAAGAGTCTATTTGTTACCTTTGACTAAGGTTGAGAAGTTCAGATGAAGAGTTGGAAGAGCCAGAGAAGAAGAAACAAGGAGATCCTCCTTGACCCACTTCCTCACCACCGCCAAAAGCAAACGAAGTTGTTGTTGTTGGAGCTGGTGCTGCGGCTGCTGCAGCAGCAGCCATGGTAGTAGTGGTGGCATTGACGGTTGGAGTTTCCACAGGCTTTCTTGAACGGTTGCGGCCACGGTGCATGTGGCGCTCGCAATACTTGTGGCCAGCGAAGACGTCCCTTGAGCATCTCCACTTCTTGCCATCCGTTCTCCTGCATCTCCCTGGCTCAGGATCCATCGCCCCCCTCCCCAAATACCCTTTTTTTTCCACATCAAAGATCAGAATCACACAAACTATATCAGACAAGAGCAAGAACCTCATCACATGCTTGTTCAAGATTTGCAAAATAAGATAATACTAAATCAATAGTGTGGATATTGGGAACATAACTCCAACAGCACAAAACACATGCATCCTATTAATAAAATATATTTAACTTTCTCTTCAAACAAGGAGAAGTGATAAAAACAAAAAAAGATGAGATGTGGACTCACAAGCAGGCTGGTAATGAGGGAGGTGTTGGTGAAGGAAGTAGGAAGGAGATAGATGGAGAAGACTTTTCTTGATGGGCAAAAGAAGCTCTTGTGGAACAGCAGCTCCAGCCAACATGTACCTGTAGATCAGTGCTTGTAGCTCAAGCTCTTGCCACTGTGCCCAGCTAAAGAAGCTCCCCATCTCTACAAAAAAAAAAGAATTAAGACAAAACCCACATCAAAATCAACAACACTCATATCATTATATTGAGTGAAAAGTCCATCTCTAAGTTTCAGGAGGACTCACTGGGGAACCTGGCAGAAGAATCAGAAGACAGAGAGGAGAGTTTGGAAGGTGTAGGATCAGGGGTAAAGAGTGGAAGAGCAGTAGAAGCTGCAGTTTGGGGTTGAAACTGATCAAAAACATGCTTTGGTATCTTAGCTGCAGAAGGCTGTTCTTCTGGCTCTGTCTGCTGCTGCACCTGCTGGCTTCTCCACTGTTTCAGTTGCAAATCCATGGGAAAGAGAGAGTGTTGGCTGCTTTTTGAGATTATTGGTGTTTCAACCTTTTTGTATTGTGTTCCAGGGTGTGATTCAATAGCCTATGGCAACAAATAGGAGAGTCTTGTTTGGGTTGTGACTAGCAAAAGAAGAAAAGAACAACTTTTTTTCCTCTCAGCTTTGTTCTTTGTAGTCAGTTTCTGTATATCTGAGCTTCTCCTGCAGATAGAGAGAGAGAAGGGGGAAAGAGGTTTTTATTAGGGACTTGAGAGAGAAAAAGACAGTGAGACAAGACATATGGGGGGGAGGGGGGGAGAAAAACTATACAGTAAACAAGAATATAACTTTATTAATTGGGTTCACAAATCTTCATTAGTCTCATATTATTATATAGTTTATATATTAATTATATATTAAAAAGAAGTCAGAAAACACAGAAAGAACCACACTGCAATATGAAGATGGAGAGCTGATAACCTGCAGTTTTTCTGTCTTGATGCCTTGGAAATACCACCACTTGCATAATTATCTTAATTTAATAATTAGTATTCTCTCCTTTTTTAATTAGTTTATTGAACAAAATAATAGTGTCATTAATGAGATATCTGATATATGCAAGTGATTTTGTTCAGAGATTATTTTAAATGACTGAGCGTTACGTCAGATATAATTTGCAACTGCATTGGCGACGACAAACCGAATTACTTTAAATTTGAGTTAGTATAATTTGTTCAATTCTTATTTAATCATACGGAACTGAATGTACTTTCCACTATCTGTATTTTGACCTTTAAATTGTGTACTACCCTCTCGTCCATTTTTCCTATCCACAGATCTAGACTCAGGGTTGTAAAAGAAAAGAAAAAAGGAATCTCACCGACTGAAAAAAAATTATTGGTACTATTGTATGTCATTAAACGTAAGATGTTATTTGGAGATCATGCAAATACTTGGTGAAAGATTACACCAAAAATTTCGCTTCTTTAGACCATCTTTACATGATGTTAAGTATTATCATTTCATTACTTAATTCCTCTTGTTTCTTGTTTTGCTCTAATTATAAATTAGCCATATCTATACAAACACAAATTTGAAAGGAAATCGTATGATTTTTAAAATTGCTCTAGTTATAAATTAGTCATATCTCTTTGGCTAATCTCAAACTCCAAATCTTTGAAATAATGGTTGAACAAGGTATTAAGATCGAACCGATGATAAATTTATTATTGAGAAACTTTATATGCTATATCCAACTCTTTTTTTATGCTGATCCAAGCAAAGCATGTCTCCATTGTAAAGCCATGTCCTTGTATGGACTTTGAAAACTCCAACCAAATCATTTGCTATATTTTTATCTTTTTTTATGTAACCTATCTATTTTGTTCAAACTCGATGACAACTCTATTCAATGAGAATGCTTCACAATGCGCTATGTGAATTATGTACGTTACTCTTCATGCAGCCCAAAATAAATAACGCTACTCTCTATGCAAACCAAAACCAACATTGTAGGTTAAAAGTTTGGCAAAGTTTTGGTTCATTTTGTTGTTGGGTTTGTCAACGGTTTGATTTTGTTTTCTATATCCAATTCAGCTTTTTTGGGAGTTGGTTTAGGTTTTACAATCGGTTCGACTCAATAATATCTAGAAAAGAAAATAAGACGCAGGTGGGCTGTGTCAGAAAACTCAGAAGTGAGAAAAAGCATAAAAGTGAGTAGCAAACAAGTGGGTGGTGAGGGTTTCTCTCTATTGCTGTGACTCATCTTTGATTTGACTACTCATAGTACTTTTTTTACCCCCTTGTTTCTCTATTTTTTACCTGTTTAACCTCGCAAATCTTTTAACATCACTTCCCTCCCACCCAAAAATATATAATTATCCACTAATTCATATTCCTAACGTCGTTCATTGTGGTTTATTTTTCAATTTCATTGGGGTTTAGTTTATAATTTCCCATCTTACGATCTTCTCATTATGGTGCAAACAAAGATCTTTCAACTTAAAAAGAAAAATACGTTCATGTAATATCGTCTATATAAGTTTACGAGGTAATAACATGACCAATCGATATTTTTCTCTGAAGAAAAAAACGCAACAGATAAAAAAAGAGTAAAGAGTAAGTTACGTCGGCAAGAGAATAGACGTTTGTTTATGTCAATGCTTTGGTTTAAATCTATTGATTTCTCAAATTGGTGGTATATATTAAATCAAAATTGGCAAAACGAATTATTGTTATATCTGAAAACGACATCGTAATATATAAAAATTTGAGGAAGGACACAGAATAAGAAGGAAGAGGCAAAGGAGGGCGAGAGTTCACATGTTGAAGAGAAGACAAATACGTTTTCCTGACACAATCTGTCAGAACCTATTTCTTCTTTAATTTAATTTTTATAATAAATATATTTTGTTTTGTTGTATAAGAAAGAAACGTATATTATTAGTATGTTAATATTATAAACAGAAGGGTCCGAGTCAGTCCACGTTGGTCCTACTTTTTCTCTTTGGACCTAAGTTTTTTTAATTATTTTTGTAGTAAAAGGCAAGTCACGCCGGCACGCGAGGCCTCACGTGATCCCACGTGCTTTATTATTCTATCTCTCTCTTTATTTCTTTGCTTTTTTCTTCGAGTTTGGTAAAGTAAAGAGTTTCAATTTTATCAAAATTAATAACCGATTCATCTTTTGAAGTTGTTACAATTTTTGCTGTTTTTTTCTCTTTCTCAAGTGTTTTAAAGTATGACATCAGAGAAAAACGAATCTAGACGCCTGGAAACATTTCTAGCGATCCACTAATACTTTTGATGCCATTCATATATAGTAGAATCACGTGATTGCAAAGAAATAGGCGTAACATTTATGTTTACTAACACTACCTAAGCATATACCTAGATTTGTAAATGTAAATCCTAATATCGACTATCGGTTAATGTAAATTAATCACAACACAAAAAAAGGCTATTACCAAACTTGGACCAGAACCTGTTTTTTAATAATTTGAAAGAAGAAAAAGAAACAAAAAGTAAAGAATAGATCTTTCTGGTGAGAGCATACACACACATGACACAAGGTATCTAAGGGCATGACCGCACGTGTCAACATGCAAAGTTCTAACATGTGATCTTTTAATAGTTTGGTATTTATGTTTTTAAGAAACTAAAAAGAATCCAATGCAAAGACTACTTTACCTTCATGTTTGTAAATTGTTTTGTGTAGTACTTATTAGAAAAAACAAGTTGTTTCCCAAAGAGATCGACCATCTAGTAGGTCTACTTGAGAGTTATATAAATCAAAATTATCATGTGCATTTATTCCAAAAAGAACATTAATTTTGTTTTCTTTTGTTTTACAAAAAGGTTTAACCTATTAGACCCGTAATTCCTCAAGATCAAGGATCAAAAACATGTTAACTAATTCACTATATATCAGCGAACGTCAAACTTAAGATTTTGAAACGCACTCTGTTTGGAAAATACACTAATAGATGTACATAAACTACGTTAAAAGAATATTTACCTCGATTGGAAACTTTACGAATATTGGTTAGAGAGTGAAAATTACATTGCATTTGCATCCGAGCTTTTTGTCAAATTGCGGCATGTCATGCATGCGTCGTATTCAATTTGTCTCGAATATAATTACAGAACAATTGACTCAAGAAGGTTAATGTTCTGTGTAGCAACCAATTTGAGTCAAAAACATATGATATGATAGCATAAATCACATGGTAAAAAACTTATTTGGGTGTAAACTATATGATCTGGACCGGCTTAATTCATCGTTTTAAACAATGATAAAAGCTTATCTAGGTTTTAAGAGTATAGGATTGCTACTGAGTGGTCATTTTCAGCCCATTTACAGAGCATATGGTTTGAACATGCATTATATAGCCCAGTCCGCAATATAATTTTACTATTAAAGCTTATTGGGAGTTAAATTTTGAAAATTTAGAGATTTCATTGTTATTGGTTAATGAATTCTTAAAATCTTATTAGAATCCTTTGTTATTGGTTTGTGTACTTTTAAATTCTATGGAAATCCTATGTTATTCAAAAAGTTTAGTTTTTATTGACTTTGTAATTCTATTAAACTATTTTGTTATTGGGACATAAATTCTCTTTAGTTTTACTTATAACACTCAACTTTACAAATATCACATATAGTCATAGGATTCTCAAAATCTATGTACCAAAAACACAAAAACACAAATACACAAACACAACAAGATTTTTTTACATTTTTATTGTTAAGTCAAAGATAATTGTAAAAAAGAAAACTAAAGATAAAAAAAAATTATTAAAAATAACAATTTAAAAAAAAATCTTTCATGAAATATAACTATTTGATATTAAAATAAAATCATGAGAAAATTCATAGGTTGATCTTAAAAACTTTAAAACAAAAATCAAACAAGACAAATCAAAATGTCAAAATATTAAAAAACCAAATTTTTTATTTAATTGTCAAATAGTTCTATTTTATGAAAGAATTTAAAAAAAATAGAAAGATAAGTTTGGAAAGAAAATTATATATGAAAATCTATAATAATCAATGACAATTTATATAATACATTGGGTAAGAATTCATCAAATCTACTTAACTTTCACTACAAGAAAAATGCGTTTTTATAGCGGACGAATAACGCTATGTAACGATACGATAGCGGTTTTTGAAGCGCTGTATCATCGCCCGTCATAATAGGTAAATGACATTACATAGCGGTTTTTAGCGTTGCTATTTTTTCTTCCGCTACAATAGCGCTTTTCAATATGCAATTAAATTTTTT
>NC_027751.1:49292645-49317130 GCF_000695525.1 Brassica oleracea var. oleracea
TTTAAAATTAAGGTTTAGAATTTGGATATATGAAATATAGTTTAAAGTTTATGAACTAGAGGATTTAAGTTTGGCATTTGAATTTTGTGGTTATATGATTAAAAACTGATTTGATAAAAAAAATTATATGATTTGATAATTTCAAAAATATTCAATTTTTTAGTTTTATATCTAAGATCTGAAGTTTAAGTTTTCATGTATTATAAAGTTTATAGTATTATAGTTTAAAGTTTGTGTTTAAAGTTTAGGGTTTAGAGATTCAAAAGTCAAATAATGATTGTTGCCACTAGATCAAATTCAATCAATGGTCCTAAAAAAATAAAATTGTTCTTCTCATTTCACTTCAAAAATTGCATAAATTTAAAGAATTAAACATGATAATTAAAATTTAAAATATAATAGAATTTGAGGATCAAAAGTTTGGGGTATTGAGATTTGAGATTAATTTTTAAACTGTAATCTTAAATTAGTTTAAAGATTTTAAATAAAAGAATTATACTAAATGAAATTAGTTTAAGGGTTTAAAGGTTTGAGTATAGGGTTTGAGCCCAGGGTTTGAGAGTTAAAAGTTTGGGGTATTGAGATTGAGATTAAATTTATGAAACAGAAATAGTTTTTGACTATATACTTAATATCTGAGTTTAAAGTATATGTTTAAAGTTTAGGGTTTAAAAATTCGTTTACGGTTTAGGGATTTAAAAAGACAAATATATCATTTTTAATTATGTGCTATTAAATATATGTCTATTAAACATATGCTATTATAGACGTTTCACCTTAAGTGTTATGTAAAATATAGTAAGAGGAAAAGTGAAACAAGTACGAGAGGGAAAATCAATTATTTTTCCGCTTTAGATATGCATAGCGTTTCAAAACTAAAAGTGCTATGTATACTATGTCCGAAAAGTGTTTTGGAGAAATTAAAATCGGACCAACCTAACATAGCGTTTGTATTTTCGTAAACGCTATCTAAAAGTAAGAGATATGTCAACAATAGCACAATCGAAAAAAACGCTATCCCGATCTGCTATTAAAACCCATTTTTCTTGTAGTGTTTTAAAAATCTATTAACTTTTAAAATTTTCAAATTCCATACAAATTCTATTTCCAATAGGTCCCTCTTAGTCGTAATCCGCGATAAGACCGTTGTTTAATGCTTAGGATATACTTTTTGAGCTATCATAAACGTCCAATTATAATTTAAATGTTTGGAATTTTCTGCTTGGTTCCTTCCACAGCCGAATTCATCTATATTGTATAATCAACCTAGTCTTTTTCGTTTTAAGAATATTTTGTCCACATATTCACGAATAGTTTATAAATTTGTTTCGTTTGAATATGCCCTCTCCATGAAAGGGGTTGGGTTTCTTTCTCACCAAGTGGGCGATTGGGTATTTTGTTTTCACTCATATTTTGTTCGAAAAAACAGTTACATATTAAGTAACAAATTATCATAACGTAAAAAATGTCAGTATAAATTGTTCCATCCTTCTAATAGGTCAGCATAACTTGTTTTAGTGAATGTATAAATAGGATTTATATATGTGGTGATGCAATTAGTGAATGTATAAATGATGTCACTGTATTTGAGGGAACATCCCTTTTTTATTTTGGCGGTGACATAGGATTCGTTATAAGAAGTGAAGTATAGATGTTATCTAACAGCAAGTTCATATTGTATATTTTTTGCCAACGTTCATATATATTGTATGTATTGTCGAATTATCTGATGATATTCCTCCTATGTTTGAATATTTGAAGCTCTTTGTATTATATGTATATTTAACTGGAGAAAGGACAACCATAATCAATAAAGTTTACACATTAGTTAGTTAGGACTGGGTGGCACTTGGTACGTCGTTCGGTCATTTTGGCTTTCTCTAAATATATAAGTTAAACAGTGATCTGTACGTAGTATTTGGCTATTTGCATATATAAATACATGCCGTAGCAAAACAGCAAAGCTTAGACTATCTGTTTTAAATTTTTAATCAATATAGTGTTATTTATTTTATTTTTTTTGATCAATCAATATAGTGTTATTATTTTATACATTTTACACAGTTTCTACTTTTGTTTTGTAGCCCTCTTCGGTCCAAACTATGAATATAAGTTTTTCTTCTTAAACGTTCGTTTAGAAGAAAAAGCTAAATAAAAGTTCATTCGGCTAAAGTTTACATCGTCTTCTTACATACCAAAAGATACGAGACACGATGCCATGCCATGCCAGGCAATGAGAGAACACGTTACAATTACAAATCTTATTTAACCAAGTTCTACAACATCATTTTTGTTTCCCTTGCTTTATTGGATTTTTCATAAATCTTTCAATCTAATTAAAAAGAAATATAAATATTATTTTTTCTATCTTATACCCTAAAGATAAATCACGAGAGAAAATTTTACAAAATAATTTTTGGCCTATCCAACAATCTAATTGCTTTATAATATAATTTGTCTTCTTTTTTTTGTTCACTTTTGTCTTCATTTCTATAAACTAATAATTATTAGCTATCCAAAAGAGAAAATTTTTTCTTATACCCTAAAGATAAATCACGAGAGAAAATTTTACAAAATAATTTTTGGCCTATCCAACAATCTAATTGCTTTATAATATAATTTGTCTTCTTTTTTTTGTTCACTTTTGTCTTCATTTCTATAAACTAATAATTATTAGCTATCCAAAAGAGAAAATTTTTTCTTATACCCTAAAGATAAATCACGAGAGAAAATTTTACAAAATAATTTTTGGCCTATCCAACAATCTAATTGCTTTATAATATAATTTGTCTTCTTTTTTTTGTTCACTTTTGTCTTCATTTCTATAAACTAATAATTATTAGCAGGAAAAGTCTTATTAAATAACGTTTCAGGCGCGTTGTTTTTACAACAAATAATGATTCACTCTAACAACTAACAAGTAATCACACCCCCATAGCTGGCTCGGCCATTATAATACGTCCTGAAAGACCTATAGATGTTCTAAAGCTAAATCATCAAAACAAATAATATCACTCACAAAGAGAAGGTGAAGATGACTCAGTCTCAGACAAACGGCGGAGACGGAGCAGGAGCCATCGCAATGGCAGAGCCTCCTTTGAACAACGAAATAATAATGTTTAATAGGAGCCTGAGCACGAGCAGCTGTTTGTCAAAGGAAGACGAGGAGATGACTCGTACTGCGCTTTCAGCGTTTAGAGCTAAGGAGAGTGAGATCGAGAAGAGGAAGCTGGAGGTTCGTGAACGTGTCCAGGCTCAACTCGGTAGGGTCGAAGAAGAAACTCGCCGCCTTGCCACAATCCGCGAGGTTTCTCTATTTTTTTTCTTACATATAAAGCTTGACGTTTTGAACCAACTTGTGTCATTATGTTGTGTCGGTTGTGTGATGAATGATGGTGGTGTGTTTTGTACAGGAGCTTGAATCTCTTGCTGATCCCATGAGGAAGGAAGTTTTGATTGTCCGCAAGAAGATTGATAGCGTTTACAAAGAGCTCAAACCATTAAGTTACTCTGTTCAAAAGAAGGTGAATACCAATTATTCGTTTAAGATAGTTCAGTTTCACTTTAGCTTAACACCAAACTAAACCCTAAACCCCCCATGAAATTTTTGTTTTGTAATGGGAATGAAACAGCAAAGGGAATACAAAGAAGCAGTTGATGCATTCAACGAGAAAAATTTGGAGAAAATTCAGCTGATCACAAAACTTATGGACGTTAGTTTCTTGCTTTTATCTAACTTATTTATTTGTCTAATTTTGCTTTAATGGTCTTCTTTTAAACAGTTGGCTGGAGAAAGCGAGAATCTGAGGTTGAAGAAGCTTGAAGACCTGAGCAAGAGCATTTAGAATATCACAACACACATGCATGACAAAGATCAATCAAGAACTTACTTGGGTCTTGGTTCATTGTGTGAATTATGATGTATGTTCTTTCTTCTTTTGTAAAAAATTGAAATTTGTGGGTGTGTTTTTTATTTATAAATATTGCATACTTGTATGTAAAAAAGTTGTCATTCTTACACAAATCTTCACAGCACCTTTCATGGATATTACTTATGTTTTATATAAAGTCGTCTTCCCCATGCAAACAAACAAATTGATCTTATTTAAGTTTCAATGCAGCTTAGAAGGATTTAATATTAGTGTCCAGCTAACGATACAACTTATATCCTATTAAAACCTTATCGATAAATACATACACAGTCACATAGGTACAAATTGTTTGTTCATCTCAATATCAAATGGAACCAAACCAAGCGAGAAAGTTTTCACAGCCTTAACACATCTATCTATAATAATAAAGGAGACTTTTCTCCCACCTTAGCCCTCCACATCAGCAAACAGCATGAGGCTTTTACTGACACGTGTCAACCCCTGAAACTGAATTTTGTTTTCGTAAATCAAATTTATATGGCCGTGTATGTTACTTTTTGTTTTATTTGGTTAGGCCATGTTATTACATAAACTCGGCCCGACATTTGTCTTAGGGTTTTCTAAACTTCATCTTTGATGCTCAGCTATGGCAATGGTTTCAGATAATTTTTTTTGAAACGTTTGTACCTCCTTTAACTTCACCATAAATCCAATCATTAGACTACACTCACCTACCCTCCCACTCCGTCTTATTAATTCGGTCTCATTATTGGCGGAGGTAACGACTTGAAGCTCGACCTCACTCTTTTTCTTTGATTTTCTCTTTCACCCAAATCAGGCAAACCAGTATTTCAGAGAAATCGATAGTATCCAGAATGGCGAAATCTATATTCAAATCTTTTGCTTTACATTTGTGTGTAGGTGGAGCAAACAGTAGGTGAGATCATGCCCCCTAAATTTAAAAGCTCTCTCAGCAATTTAATTTAGAAGGGAATCATTTATCGTTTCTCTAAATTGACTCCTTTGATAACTCATTTTGACAGGTTCAAAATCTTGGACGTAAGACACATCTTCAAGATGCAGAACTGAAAATAACAACCAAACAACTAAAAGAGACGCTGGAAATTTCTAGCGAGATGCAAGACATCGAAATAAATTATTAAATAAATCACCGCTCAGGTAAATTTGTCATCTCTGGTATTTAAGTGTGTGCAAGAAAAACAATGATGTATGCAACTTACTGGTTGTTTCAATGAAACTAGGAAGTTAAAAGAGATGGCTGAAGGACACCTTTTAAATCAGCTCCGGCCATCAAGTGTCCTTGTCATAACTCATTTGGTTTTGTTCATGATTACGTCGCCCCTTCTTCTACCACATTAAACCGTCCTACCAGTCGAGAAACTGACATGTTGTCAAACACTGTCCCAGGGTTTTCTGAGGACCAGCACACCTGTTTTTGGTGGTGAAATTTACCTACATCAATCAAATCAAGCCACTGAACGATAAATAGAAACAACACACACACCCTTAGCAGGAGGGGCAAGGGATCTCAAAGGCGTCCGTTTCGGGTACATACTATTCTATTTCATATTTGGAGGTATTAGGTTGAACATGAAAGGAACTAACTCGGTGATGATGATGTCGATTGCAGCTGAAGGCGGTTTAGCAAGAAACAAGCAGAAGAGTTGTGTGCAGAGAACAAAAGATGAGTTTATGAACAATACAAAGTACGGATAATCATTGACAAATCAAATGTCAGTGTAGGAAGTGAAGACTTGGCCCAATAAAATCATTTTCCAGCGGATCGCATGGTCGCATTCAACATCTTCTGGGAGGCATGGCATAACCAAAGAATCTTCAGATTTTCTTGGTTTGGTTACACTTTGCTTACTGCATTTTATGCACTTTATAATAAAAGATTTTATATGATGCAGGATTAAGAAACCAGATTCCATATAAGATCAAAGCTTTTGACCGGTCAAAGGCAAAGCTGCTTGAAAGATTTCACTCACAACTCAGTCTTGTCTGAGCTTGAAGCGAACACTGTGGTAATTGAGTTAAGACAAGTTCAAGTTCCATTCATTCAAAGCAAATTAATATAAAAAGTTGAATTCCAATCTTTAGGAAAGTGTAGAAAACAAATCTGCCTACTACGTGTTGAAAACTATTAAAAAATTGATTTTATTCGATACAACATTATATGTATTTTGTTAACGTGTTTTAAAATATACAGAGTAAATAATCTAAAAATAAAAGATTAGAAATCCAACCAATAATATGCGTTCTAATACAATCACATGTTGGGAAACTATTTTCACTATGATTCACTTTTCCATCGAAAAAAACCAATTACATTTTGTGTTGAGAATCTAACTATAAAAATATATATGACAATTCAAACATGGTAGAGTACTTAATTTTTATTTTAATGTTTTATAGGTAAATAGTGAAAATTCTAACTGGAAACTTAATCCTTAGTATTTTATAAAGTTTGTAAGCCTCATCGCCATTGAAAGCTACATATAAAGAAAAGTAAAGTTCAAATTCAAAAGATTTTTGTTATGTATAGATTATGTAAAAAATGTCAATAAATGTATATAGATAATGGTTTTAGAATAATAAATATGAATGATTAATTTAAGAATAGTTTAGGTTTGTACCAAAATATGTTATATTTGTTTATATATATCGGGGCCAGTGCGTTTTAGGGTTAAGCTATGTTACATGAAAAAAAAGCGGGTACACGGATAATTTTAAATGATTTCATATTTAAACTGCGAAAATACACATAAATTAATTTTATAAAAGTTATTATATTAATTATTTTAATATTTCATAAATAATTGACACAATATATTTGAATATATATGTTATATCTCTAATAAAAACTTCAATGCATAAAGATAATTTATAATATTAGTTTTAATATTTGTATATTTACATTCTCTCTGTTTCATTAGTATTAAATTTTAAATCTTATATAAGAAAATACTACCTCCGTTCCCGAAAGTAAGATGTTTTAGGTTTTTTTCTTGTTCCACAAAGATAGATTTTCTATATTGTTAAGGTACTTTTTATACTTTTGAGGAACATTAATTGAGAATATTTGAATTGATTAAATTTCATTGGTGGAAAATTATTGGAAAGTGTATAATAAAGTAAAAAATAAATTAAATTATAAATATTTATTAAATTCTTAATAAGTGTGCATACTCTAGAAAATCTTACTTTCAGGAACAGAGGGAATATTATTTGTATTTTCTATTTAATTATAGCTTTGTGTGTTTTTGAATGAAAGCGTGATTCCAACATGGAATCGTAAGCTTCCAAAGTGTTTTCGAATAGGATATTTTTGAAGCGTTTTGGAAGCGCGATTTCGTAAGCTTCCATAAGGTTTCGATTATGATTCCGAAGCGGGAAGTGATCGTCTGATGAAGCTTCCGTGCAGCTTAGGGGTTAAGTGAATTTCAGTTTGAACTTAGGTAAAATATAAATTAAAATTATTATAAAATATGCTTATACCTTTTCCCGGTTCATACTTAAAAAATATGGAAGTTAAATTATGCAAGATTATTTATCAAAAGCCAATGTGATTTCAACTAATATTCGGTAAGAAGATTTGAATAAAAACATTACAATCATTAACCACAATCAAACGAATCAATTTTTTTTTGAACCCACTAGAGAATAAAAATGTCAAAAACAACTCATTAGAGAATAAAACATACGAACCCGGCGCGTATAATACCACTAGTAGGTATATAAGAGCAAGTGTTTTCGCATAAATGATGTGAAATTAGTTAACCAAGATGGGATACTGCAACCTAAACTAGCATAGTACATAGGATTTCGAGATACTGCCATCAGAATGTTTTCACTTAACAGGTATTAAATACAAATGTGTCATCCATTTTATGGGCTTGTTATAAGAGTTTTCTATACAACATTAACGCAACAAAAGTTTCTTGTCCATGGCGTTTAAATCATGGATTTTTAACGTAAAATCCCCTCAATTAAGTTTATTTCGGGTAAAAACCCCTAAATTAAAGATTTAACAGAAAAACCCTTAACCTAAATTATCTTAATAAATCAGGCCCTCTGTTACTTATACCGTTAAAGCCAAACGCAGCGTCTTGTGAAGTTCGTGAAACAACACGAAATGTTAATAAAAACAACACACTGTGTAATTGGAATGTCATGTAGTTCACCATTATCACTTTTAATCTTCAAGTGTCGTAAAAGTCCCATAATTACTGAGAGATACGAGGGATGAACCCTAATTTTCGAAAGAGTGAGATTTTGGGTATCGTTTGATTCTTGTGAGAATTCAAGAGAGGCTGAGTTCGTGAGTTTGAGACTGGTGAGAGAGTTGAAATCGAGAAGCTGAGTTCCTGTATTTTTGAAATCGAAAAGTAAAAGTGAAAGTGAAAGAGTTGATTTTGGAGTCACGTAGAAGATGAACAGGTAAGTTTGTGATTTTATCCTGCGTTTTTTTTTCATAAGTTTGATCATTGGTTTGATATATTTCCTTTCAACAGGAGTATTCACATTCGTTTACACGTTGGGGGATACTGGGCAGCAGATGGTACATACAATGGTGGTGAAACAAGATGTTGTAGAATTGATTTTGAAGACCCAACTCTCAAGATGCTTGAAAGTATGATTGCGAGTGGTGATTTTCCAGAGAACATGAATAGATTCTCTTATTTCAGAAAAGATCAGAGTAAGAAGGATGTATGTTCTGATACAGATGTGGTGGAGATGGTGAGCGCCTTTACTGAACTGGAAAGCGTAAATATTTTTGCTGTAAGAGCTGATGATCCTTATCTCGATGATGTTCTCATTGGAGGAGACGAAGAGGAAGAAGAACAAAAGAGTGATGATGAATGGACTGACTTTTACAAGGATGATTATGTTGAGAGTGAAGACTCAGATGATGATGAGGACAAAGTTGAGTTTCGAGTTGGCCAAGAATTTATTTCACAAGCTAAGTGTAGAGAGACAATAGAGAAGTAGACAATATAGAAATGTGTTTCTTTTGTTGCTTTGAACATAGGTATGTGATTCTTTTTATTTCCAGAAATGTTCTAATTGTGGAGAACCCAATCATAACAAAAGAACATGCAAGCAACCACCAGTCAATCTGCCTAATCCACCCAAACCGTCTTCAGAGTTTCCTTCCTTTCATGCCAACATTGTAATGGTAATGTTTTTTTTTTCATATCTCCTGTTATTGCTTGGAATTGATTATCTTGATATTTGTTTGTAGACATGTGGTAATTGTCATCAAACTGGACACAACAAACGCAAATGCACGCTGCCTTATGTGCCCAAGCCACCAAATATGCGATCAGGAAGACCATCTAAGAAGCAGAAGACAATCACTCAACTTGGCGAATCAACCATCTAAGAAGCAGAAGACCATCTAAGTCGTCTCATCTAAGAACTTGCTGTTTTAAAAAAAAAAAAATTGGAACTCAGCTTTAGAATCCATGTTTTGGTGTTTCAGATTAACTAGGATTAAGTTCATTTGAACCATGTTTTGGTGTTTTGTTATAACTCAGGTTATGGTCATTAGAACCATTAAAACGAAGTAAACTACGTTTGCTTGTTGCTATGTGTCTTGAAAGGTCATGTTATTTGTTTCTTCCAACGACAAGTGTAAGACATATTGTCTTAAAGGCTCATGTTATTAATCAACTCTTCAAACCCAACAACAGTAGAAAAACAAGTTAATAACAACACTTGAAACACTATCAAATGTCATACAGGCCAGTTAAAAATATCACTACCTGTTTTACTTCACTCACGCTCTCTGTTCATACTTGGTGAACTTCCAACGAGAAGTATGTCATCTTTCTTCACTTGTTCATACTTGGTGAACTTCTCTCGCCCTCACTCTGTTTTACTTCACTCACCCTCTCTGTTTTTGTTTTCTTTTCAACTTGATTCTTTCTGACTAAAGTCATATCTCAACTTTTCGTTGGACTTATTTTTTTAGTTGGCTTTTGCTTCTTCTTCTTTCCTTGGGTGGTAAGCAATCTCTTGCTTCCACTTCTTCATTCTTCTTCTACGTGACTCCTTGGTCACTTCTTCTTCTTGTTCATTTTCTTGTGTGGCAAGCTTCTTTGCTTCTCTTGAAGGATTTAATCAAAGTTCAATCTCAACAGCTACAACCACAATAACTGTCCTTGAACCACAATGATATTCAAAGACACAAGCTACAACACACAGACATAAGTAACATAAACTTTTCGAGAATAAAATCAGTTGAAACCAACACAGCAACACCGTACGTGTTCGATTACGAAACTAAAACTTAATTGGGAAGAGAAAAACGAAAACTTTAACTTGAGGAACAAATAAACTCAAAATTTTGAAGAACCCTAGTTTATATTTAGGAATTTTCGAGTCTCAAATATGAAGAAGAAGAAAGTCTGTCGTTTTTCTGTTGACACAAAACGCTGTGTTTCAACTAACGGGGTTTTTCAAAATTTTAACGTGACGAGTAACGGAGGGGGTAATTCATTACGATTACTTAGGTTGGGGGTTTTTCCGTTGAATTTTTAATTTAGGGGTTTTTACCCAAAATAAACTTAATTAGGGGGGTTTTACGTTAAAAATCCTTAAATCATAAACCAAACAAATATTTATCTCCTTGAACCCAATATAACCTTTGTTAGGGCCCAACAAATGCTTTTAGCTATCAATGTAAAGACCCATTAGCACTCAATTAGTGGACATATTATTAAGCCGAATCATGTCCACACTCCCATCTTTTTTGGTGGCCTACTTTCCATTTTTCGTTTTTTTCCTATTTTTTTCTTTTTTTTCTTTCTTTAACCAGGTCCGCTGGCCAAAATCCAACCGACTAATGTTATAATGTTATAGATGTATATCCACCAGTGACAGGCAAACCTGGTTACTCTACGTAGGAGTTAGAGATCCACGCCAGCTAACCATATAAAGAGCTAGCAATTTCTTTTTTTTTTTGAATTATACAGAGGTATCCTGACTCCACATAAGTGATCTAGACTAGTCACATGTTGCCACGTGTCGGTCCTCTGTCCCTGGCGATGCCGAAATGTTAATTCCCCAGTGGCCGGGATTCGAACCCAGGTGGCGGTACTCACAGTTGTAAGTCCTTTACTACTAGAGCTAGAGCTAGAAGCCCCGGTTAAGAACTAGCAATTTCGCATTTAAGAGGAATTAATTCTTGATCTGGACCAATTCATCCAGTGTAAACTACTAGATTACTACGACCTGGTTCTTTTCCTTTTTTTTTTATAATTACGTAATTTGAGATCGTTTGTTTAGTTATGCATTATATTTATTTACAATTTTCTCAATTCGAAAATAGCGTGCTCCATCAATATTTTGTTTACTGGTGAATGGGAATATTTTGATAAGTTAACGTGTAGTTTTACTACGTGTAGAATGAAAATATCTGTATATAATAGCAAACCAACATTCTGTGTCTGGTGACATCAGCATTTTTTTATAGGAAAATAAAACTGAACTTGTACGGTTAAGATTGCTTCAGTTATGTCATCTAATGGATAAAATTTTAGATTTATTTAGTGTATGATGTCACCAATACGCAAACGGTATCTCTTTAGTTTTCTTTCTTTTTGAATCGTCACTTCTCAAACGTTACAACTTTTCAAAATTACACTCTTTTAACGAATTTATACATCGTTTGTGTTTATGCTTAAAATCAAATGACCATCGTTCTTCTTTCCTTTCAGTTTTTTATCATCTCTTCTCAAATTTCTCTGTCTCTCTGTGGATTCTTTTTCATTATGGAATATCATTATCCGTTTTAACAATCGTTAAACCTAATTGAGGATCTCTAATATTGAGGCCTTTGAGTGCACGTGCGCACAAACTTTCTCTCCCAACTCACTTTCTCGGTTTCATCGAGGGTGGAGGCGCTGCAATTTGTCCGGTGACCTAGCCGGCGATGGTAGTGTTCTCTCCCTCCCGGACATTGTACAACGTGACGGAATAGCTATTGTCGGCGGTGATTAGTAGTGTCTAGGTCCCTGCGAGAGCGACATGCTCTGGTGACTCGTCGGGAAGACGACGGTTGGTCTCCGTTAGAGGACGGCGAGGGCACTGTCGGAACCTCGCTTGTCTGTCATCGGGGCGGAAGCTTGTCTTCTCCGGTTTCTAGAGTGATTCTTTGGCGACGGCGGAGGTTGGATCTGGGATGGCGGTTCCCTCTCCTCTGTCTTCCTAGCCGGATTCTTCATTCAAGGCTTCGATTGAGGAGGCTAGAGAACATATCTTCTTTCTCAATAACTCATTGATCTCCTCTGGTAATGTTTCCTATCCAGAATTTCAGAGAGTATATTTGTAGAATCCGAGATTCAATACAGCCAAGTAAATATTCCACATATCTCCACAAAGCACATATCTTATTTGTTTAAATATATCTCCAGATCAAAAATGTACATTTCTAGACTGAATCTCAGTCAAAACACCAGTGAATATAAGCAATATCGTCATCTCTAAAAATTATTTCATTTACCAAAATTTTCCAATTAAAGAGTTATGTTTCTGTTCATACCAGGGGAGCTGATCGTCGTTTGTCTGTTTAATTTTTTGACTCAGTTTTATAGGTGATGGATTATTTACCAAAAATTTTGTTCGTCCTTGATTGATAGAGGTGAATAGATTGTAGATATGTGCACAAACTTATTACTCTGATTAATAGCACAAAACACAGTGGCTCAAATGTTCATTTGGTTTCCAGTTGCAGCCTGACAAGAAGAAGGGAAACACTGATCGATGCGTTTCAACAATTGAGTTTTTGACTCGCCTTTGGGAGCAGATTAAATCGGGCAAATCCCTCTTTCTTTTTGTATCATCGGTACTTGCGAAAAATTGGTGACAATGATATTTTGTTAGGTAGGAGAATTTCGTTCTGGTGTAGTGAATATCCACTCAAATTTTCCAAGCATGGGAGATTTTCTTTTGGTCATCTGTAACTTTCTTGACAATAGAGCTATCTTTTGTCCAAATCATGTGTTTTCTTTGTTATTTATATTGTGATCATAATCTCTGGGGGAAGTAAGGACTCTCTTTTGAAGTTTGAAAGAATGTGTAACACAAAATTTGTTAGAATTCCAAGTTTAAAGACAGGCGTTGGTAAACGCGACAGGCGTTGGTAAACGCGACAGGCGTTGGAAACTTCAATTGCTTTCTTTGAACAGGATGTAGCATCCGTACAACAAACTACTTTGTAGTCTGGAGCAGCCTTAAGAGCATCATTAACTCTATAACCTCATTTGGGTTTCTTAATGACTTGTTTAATAATAAAAGTTAGTTAAGAAATTTAGTTAAGAAACTCATAGATTTTGTGCTCCATTGGGAGTTTCTTAATTAAAGATTCTTAAGAACACCAACCTGCAAGCTTTTCATCCTTTATTTTGTGTTTGTATCATCAATGATAATGCTATAGATTTCAGTATAGAGGTTAGTTACTCTACCAGCTTTTACCGCAATGATAATGCTATAGATCAGAAAATCACTTCTGTGATGATAACAGCATTGCGCTTTGTCTTTGCATCCAACATTTCAACTTTAGTTTTTCCTCTAACTACAACACGCCCTCGGCCAGTTCGGTAAGCATCTAAAACCCTGAAAATGCATCCACACGTTAGAGAACTATAAAGGAAACAACATTACATCAGGAAATGGCATATGCACGCAACTTCTTTTCTTTTTGATAAAGGTATTCAGCAAACTCAATAAACAGTCTGTGTAGATGTATTAGATAACATGTACGCTTTTACAATACAATCAAAAAGTCTTTCGTAATCAGTTGTTTCTCACAAAGTCTAGATAGTGGCTTGCTTAGTGTCCTTATATTTGATCATATAGTTAGCATAGCATGTTCATAAACTAACAGAGGTGTGCAACAATGAACGAAGCCTGAGTAGGATACTAAACAAGGACACATAATAAGAAGAAACACAGAGAGATAGAAGCACTATAGAGTACATGAAAAAGTGAAATTCACTCACATCGAGTCTGCATTCAGTGTATCGCAAAGCAGCAGCAGGATCTGCATCAATGGAGCCAAAATTTCCATATCCTTGGATAAGCGGACATCTCAAGGAGAAACTCTGCAAACAACAAGATGCAAAAAACGAATGCACTAAGACCAAAACAAAACAGTAAGACTAGACTACATTCCATGGTGATTGTATATACCTGAGCCATCCTAACAAAAGAATCATAAACAGTAGTATCTCCATGCGGATGAAATTTACCAAGAACCTGTAGTCACCACAAACATTACTCAGAACCACGCTCAGGCATCTGAAGAGGCAGAGGAAGAACATTTAGAAGAAGAAAATCACTTAACCTCTCAGACAACTCTGGCAGACTTCTTGTATGGTTTCTTGGAAGACATCCCCAGGTCGTGCATAGCAAACCTGTAAGAAAGAATCAAACTTAAAAAAAAAAATTGAATTTTTAATTTTTTTGCTGGAGAAAGACTAAAAATTTCAACACTCAACAGTATTCTCCGATGAACAGGCTTGAGACCGTCTCTAACATCAGGCAAAGCGCATCCAAGCAAAACAGAGAGTGCGTAAGCCATGTAAGAATCAGTAGCCTCCTTGTGAAGGTCAAAGGGGACGATACGAGGCTCCTCCCCGCCGCCATTGTTGTTGTTTTCATCTCCGGAAACAACCAAACCGCCGTTGTTGGCGGACTGTGGAGGAAGGGAAGAGAGGAAGTGGAGACCGGAGGGTTGAGTGCGGCGGAGACGGCATAGTGGGTCGGCTAGGGGGAATCGGAAGTGGCGAAAGAGAGAAAAGAAAAAAAATAAAAAATAAAAATAAAAAACATATTTTGTTTGGCTGACACGTGGTGTAAAAACCACACTAGACCAAAATCCCTTCTTAAAGATCGGCTATATGAAATTGATTTAGTTTTCGTTTAATTAAATGACTCTTTTACATTAAAAACTCCCTTAAACCTGGATAATCATGCTCTAAGACCTTTGTTTTAAGTTTGCAGATGTAGTCTCATGACATTTTAATTCAAAAGTTATTGTACCAGGCTTAAATAAATGACCAACACGATCTTGAACTAACCGTATCATTGCAATTATATAACTTTGTCTGCAGAAAAAAATTGAAATTAATTTAACATTCTGATTTGATGAAGTTTTGATCAATAATTTAATACTAATCTAAAATATTTGTAACATGTCAACAAGAGAAGTGGTTATAGTAAAATCCAGCAAAAATAATCGGTGGAATTTGTTTCAAGGAGAAGATGACGTATACGAGGAGCTTTTACATATATGAGGTTTACGTAATTAAACTGAAAACTTTTTTAGAAGAACAGATTTTAGGAAAGAAAGACGTAGACAAATACAGATTTTAGAAGAACACAATGCAACGTCTAACAAAAACTGTTTTTCACTAATAAGTAAAGTGTCTGTTATCCGCTGATGATATCATTTTTTAAAGAAAAAAAGTTTATCACAGTTTTATAATCTAATAAACATGATTTTTGTTTTCTTAGTAAGCTCTGACATTATCAGATTGTTATAGCTATCAAAGTTAAAACGAACTGAAAGGAAAGAAAGACGAAGACAAATAAAATTTTAGAAGAACACAGTGCAACGTCTAACAACTTAAACTGTTTTTTACTAATAAATAAAGTGTCTGTTTTCCGCTGACAACATCACTTTTTAAAGAAAAAAAAATTAATCCAAAGATTAAGTTTATCACAGTTTTATAATCTAATAAACATGATTTTTGTTTTTTTAGTAAGCTATGACATTATCAGATGGTTATAGCAATACATATATTTTTCCTAAACACTTTTTACATGATTCTTTTAATTTTTGAATTATACACTTTTTTACGGGATAATTTTAATTTCTGAATGTCGCACCTGTTCATATACCTCTTTTAATTTATGAACGACACACTATTTTCTACTTCTTTAAAAAAAATTAAAGACACATCATTTCATACATCTCTTTTGATTTCTGAATAATGCACCAAATAATCAATTGATACGTTCAACTGTTTAGGCATCTTAATTCCTCATACACCACAATCATAGGCAGATTATGAGATCTTTGGATATTACCTTCATATATATTTCTCTTAACATCTTCATGATATTTTTATAGAAATGTTTTCTCTATATATAATAGTAAACATGTTTTTGTCTTCTACCCACGTCATTATTTTTTATAAAAAATAGTCTAATACAACGATTGAACTTATCATAGTTTTACAATCTAACAAAAAGAATATATTATTTATAAGATTTAACATTATCAAACTGTTTCAGTAAAAGACATGTTCTTCTATACAAATATTTATCTTTGTTATTTCCAAATACACAAATAAAGACTAAAAGTAAAAATATATGAATGTGATAGATATAAAATCATTTTCGACTTTATATTATAAAATATTCAAAAAATTGATAAAATCTAATAATCTTTTGGATTCTACCATAAATATAATGTGAGTATGGCATACAAATGAATTGTAAAATATTGTTGTAATTTTAAAATATATTTTTCGTATGTAATCTACTCTACTTCTGTTTGAATTTCTAAGATAGTTTATGTAACAGTTGTAAATTTTGTAACTTAATAAGGTAAATATTTCTAAACCTTTATATTACAAAATAATTTAATATCTAACTAAATGTGGTGATGTTAGTGATAAAATAAATACTACTTATAAAAAACTAAGCATGAAACTGAAAACGTATCTCAAAATTGAAATAGTGCATTTAGAATTAGCCGGTTGTAAGTTGTACTTCCATGCATACCAATACATGAAATTGGTTCTTAAGAAAGTCTAATTTAATGGTTTAATTAATATTATAAATGTGAATTATTTATGTAGGATTCATATTGCAAATAAAAGGCATTCATTCATTAAAATAATTTTATATCTTCCGATTGTTATTTTTTTTTTGTTACTCTATAATATAGTGTTCTTAACAATATATTTTTATCTTGGAGAACTCTATGAACCACATATTTGGCACTCTATTTCCATTACATAATATTTCATGCAACCATTGTTTTATATATAATCTTAATTTAATTTTCTTTCTTATTTTAGGTTAGAATATGGAGGAAACTCACTTTTTAATTTTCTTAGATCAATATTCTCTATAAGAATTTTTAAACTAAATGTTTTAGATTAATTTATTTTAAATATGAATTACTTACGTAGAATTGTGATTAGAAGGCATCCACTTATTTAAGTACATCTCTTAGAACAACTGTTTCATTCGGTTAAAGTTTTTCAACAGTCGCGTCTTCTAAAATTGTCATTACAAATTGTATAAAAACTTTATGAAATTTGTTTGCAACTCAATTTCTTAACATATATTAGCATCAGTCATCTGATATTTACTATACATATATATATATGGGTAATAGGAACAATGCTTATTGGTTACCCAGGAAAACATTAGTAGCTAGATTACAACGATTTAGACAGTACTCGTCTGATATTTAATATTTGATCAGTCTTATATTATAGAGGTAAAAATATATCTTGTAATAAAAAACATCTATATCTAAAAAGCATTTTTCTGTAATAATAAGGTCAAGACTAATTTTTATTTATAATTGTAAATGAATTATTTTACAAACTGCTATTTTTTTCTAAATTTTTTTTGTAGATTATTAAAACACATCTACAAAAAATTTTATTATTATTTTGAGTAGCTAATGTTGTAATATTTGATATTTTCCCATAAATTCCTTAACTGATCAGTATTTTTATATGTGTATAGTATGTTTTGCAAAGTTGTGTATAGTTAATAAATGTGAGAAAAAATGAAACACAGATAATAAATATATAAATAAAAAATAAATAAAATTATAAAATAAATATATCTTATTAAATTAAATAGATAAAAAATTTAGTAAAGAATGGTTTAAATAGTACTATTACTATTTTGATGGTATAAGATCATCTCTAATGAATTATTCTATTTTTTCTTCAAAATACAATAACTCTATAATGGAGTTAGATTCTTCTCCAGTAGTACTCTATTTTAAAATGAAAATAGATTGATAAAGTAGGGTTAGAACATTTTTATTTCAAACTTTATTTATTTTATTTTTTGGACAAATATTACAAATTTTATTTTAGAGTGAAATATAAACAGGGTTAGAAATATTCTAAAATAAAGGATGTGAGGAGTATTTATTATCAAAATTAACTATATGAAAGAGCGTCTTCTCTCTCATTCAGGCAAATGCCTGAAAAGTGGAGATCGAAACCTAAATCGAGGAATCTATATTTATCAGTGGATGAAAGCATACTCTTAATTGAATCTTTGCCGAGAAACATTTTGAAAAAGTGCATTAATTTAAGGATAAGTTCCCGAAACTACCATATATCGGTTAATGGAATAATGTTTTGTAAACCTTTGCTTTAGTCTCTGGTTTGATGGTTACACATGCTGAAATGCTGATTATGGGTATAAAAAATACCCCATGCCAAAACAGTTGTCATGCAGAATGCGGATTAGGCTAATCAAAGAGATTGGCATTCTTAATACTGAACACAAGAGAAGGTCGACCAATCTTTGCCATTGTCCCAATATGATATTCCTAATAAAAATGTTAATTTATTTTCTCTAAATTCAACAGTCAATTTGTAGTTAATTTTGTTACATACATCTTACATCTCATTCTTAAAGTTATTAAATTGCTTTATTTTAAACTAATATATTCACTAATTAATATAAAAATATTAAATTAAAATATATACATTCTATTAATATTAATTCATATATTTTTAGTGAAGAATCTAGCTGTCCGCGCGAACGCACGGATTTGTTTCCTAGTATTTATAATTGACAGGCAATGGATTGAAGTCTTTGGACGCAATAGCTATGGTCAAGTCAATGGCAGGACACGAGACCAAAAATTCTCAATGATTTGTATACAAATTATTAGCTCTAAAAACAAATATCAATGCCTTGTAGGACAAAAATGGAGCAAAGGGTGGACAAAATATATACGGGATGGGATGTATTAAAAATTTTTTTTGTTTTTGTAACAGGGATGTATTTAGAATAAACATGCATTAATGGTATATTATGCATCTCAATACTACAGTAGAACCTCTATAAATTAATAGTGTTAGGACTTTGAAATTTCATTAATTTATAGAGATATTAATTTACAAAAATTTTCTTATTTAGATTTCTTATTTTAATATATATTTAATTTAAGATAAGAAAAATATTTGATTTTAGTGTTTAGACATTAATTGTTATTTTTTAAATTTGACATTTATATTCATTTTATTATATTATTTGGTGTATATAATATATATTGCATAGAACTTAAATGTGTTTTTAGATATAATATTACTAATTCTCTTCAAAAATATATTAAGTGTTAGAATAATATAAAGATAATTCCATTGTGAATATAAAAAACAATATAATAATAGGTTCTTACTTATATAAAATATGTATACATATAAATTATTAATTTATAGTTTTGATGAGACCATATATTTACATAAGATTTTCTAAAAAAAATATTATCTTATTATTTTATCGATTTGTTTCAAATTTTGAACCGGTCCAAGTTGGGACCGGTGAAATTTATTAATTCATAGAAATTATTAATTTATCGAGTATTAATTTATAGAGGTTCTACTGTAGTTCTTTGTTTTTGGGTTTTCTTCAGCCTTAGATTAATAAACATGTAGTTTTTGTTTTGATGAGATGGAAAGTAGTTGAAGTTATTTTATAAAAAGCTTGAGAGGATTTGATGAGTCGTGCTTGCTTTGCATGTACAGCTATGACGTTTATTGTTTAATCCAAATAAAAGTGATTCGACTAGAATTCGATTTAAAGATATTTTGGTTTCTGGTGGTATCAAGATTATGTTTTACATTTGATTGTACTCTAAACTACAGATATGCTAAAACAATACAATAAAAGTTTTACATATGATTGGTCGGACATGGTTGTCACTTGACATATGATTAGATCATTTCGTTGGCTTTGCTTATTTTAATAAAATAAAATATTAACAAGTGCAAATACCAAAATTGTATTCTCTCCAAAATACCATCAACAATTTAGTATTATTCTTATTTTATGCATTGGCACATTCCTACTTTTGCTTTACAGTAGACATGGGCATTCGGGTCCTCGGGTCGGGTTCGGGTTGGGTTCGGGTCAGGTCTTTTCGGGTCCGAGTCTTTCGGGTCCTGAAAATTTAGACCCATATAGGTACTTTAAAAATTTCGGGTCGGTTCCGGGTCGGGTCTTGCCGGGTCCGGGTCGGTTCGGGTTTACTTTTCTCGTACCCATTAATACCTGAATTTTTTTTGGTTCTTTAATGTTTCGGGTCGGGTCCAAGTATTTCGGGTCCATGTTCGTGTAGATGTCACATTTTCGGGTCGGTTCCTGATTTTTCGGGCCGGTTCTATATATTTTTGAGTCTAAAATATGTGTTTCGGGTCTACTTGTACCCATGAATCTTCAATTTTACCTGAACGTCAAACCTGCAATTTTGAAAACGAGCAATAACCATAACAAAATACAATCTGAAAACCTGCATGCAGTAACCATAACCATAACTAATATATATAAAACCTGATCAAGTTTCCATTCAAAAACACAAAAGAACAACATAGATCATAATATCATACTCTCAACACTCAAGTATCAAAGTATCAAAGATAAAACAACAGAACAGAGAAGAGATCATCAATCCAAAAACATGTAATTATACATAATTACACATCACGTCAAGCTCGACTTGAGTAAACGTAAAAAAAAAGATTTAGGAATTAGGGTTACCTGAGATCGATTTCTAGACGTCTCTGATGGAAAAGAATACACTGGATTTTCTGATTCCAATTTATAATCTGCTTGATTTTCGGATTTATGGTTAATATATTCCAATTTCTTTTTCTCAATCGTTTTTTTTTGGGGAATGGAAACAATTTACAAAGGAAAGTGTAAAGGACTAAAGGTTAGATCGGGTTTCAATACTAATTAAGTCTACTAACTTTCGGTTCTAAAAATACCCGATTGGGTCCCGGATCGGTTCTGGACCCGAACCTGCTACTCACGGGTCCCTCCATCTTTAGACCCAATAGGGTAAAATTCTCGGTTCCGGTTCTGGACCCGAACCTATATTTTCGGGTCGGTTCCGGGTCGGGTCCTCGGGTCCGGGTAAAATGCCCAGGCCTACTTTACAGGCATGAATGAGGCAACCAGCTTGTTTCCCACAGATAGTATTTCAATTCCATTTAATTAAATATGATTAACAAAGAATAATTCGATTCCTTAAAAAACGGTCGTAAGACGACTAATAACATGATTAAGTATAAGATTAGGTTAATAATGCAATTAAACGCTGTGCTTAATCATTTAAAACCAAACACACAGAAACACCTTTTCACACAAGAGCAGACCACTAACAATCCAGACACGCCTCCGCCATTAAAACACAACACAAGCCTTCTTCTTCGAGTCAGCGACAATAGGGTTACCCGAAGAGCCCCACGGTAACTCCACTGAGGATTCGATCTCCTGCTTTGGGTTAAGGAAGAAGAGCAACAAGGAGAAACCGAAGATGACTCAGACCAACGCCGGAGCTTCAACCGGAGCCGCCGCAACGACGACGGAGCTTCCTCCTCCTCAACCTCAGCCGCAGACGCAGAGAAGCGAGATGGTGTTGCACACGGGAAGCTTGAGCTTCAGCAGCCACATGTCGAGAGAAGACGAGGAGATGACTCGCTCTGCTCTCTCTGCGTTTAGGGCTAAAGAGGATGAGATCGAGAAGAGGAGGATGGAGGTTCGTGAACGGATCCAGGCTCAGTTGGGTCGGGTCGAGGAAGAGACCCGACGACTCTCCACCCTTCGCGAGGTTAGTTTCTACTCTCTCTCTAGAGAAAGTTGTCTCCTTTACGAGATTTGGATGTTTCTTGCTCTGTTTTTCAAGATCTAGGATTGGTCAAAGTTTTGACTTTTTGGACATGAACAGTTTGTGTCTTGATGGGGTTAATCTAAAGATGGTTACTTTATGTTGTGGTGCGTCTTATTATGCAGGAGATTGAGTCTATGGCAGATCCTATGAGGAAGGAAGTCTCTGTGGTTCGTAAGAAGATTGATAGTGTTAACAAAGAACTCAAACCTTTAGGTGCCACCGTTCAAAAGAAGGTACACTAACACACAAAACACACCAAAGATTTTGATCTTTAAAGCCAGAAAATTTAACTATATTTGTGCATTTAACAGGAAAGGGAATACAAAGAAGCACTTGATACATTCAACGAGAAGAACAGGGAGAAAGTGCAGCTGATCACCAAACTCATGGAGGTTAGTTCTGAGCTCTCTCTCTCTCTCTCATCTTTAGATTCCTAATTTTGTAGAGGTTTGTTTTTTTTATCGCATGTTATACATAAATGGTGTTTGGTTTTCTTCCTTGGGGAGATGGAACAGTTGGTAGGAGAAAGCGAGAAGTTGAGGATGAAGAAGCTGGAGGAGCTGAGCAAGAGCATTGAAGAAACCGTGTGAATGTGGTTCATGATACTAATTGGGTTTAGGATCGGCTTGGTTTCTTTGTGTGATGTACCTAGTTTTTACATTTTTTGTAACATGTGTGATTGTGGGTGATTTTTATTTTGTTAGGCTTGAAAAATCTCTGGGGGTTGGTTTGTAAAATTTGTGGGTTGTCTTATTTTTTGATTAACCAAGTTAGGGAGTGTGAAATGGGAGATTATTTACGATACTGAAACTCGTCACAGTGAAATTATTTTTCTTTGTGTTCTTGCTTCTCAGTAATTTGTTTTTTGAATTTGTCTTTTTTTTTCTAAGAATTTAAATTAATTATGTCGAATTGTTTTAACTGTTTTTGCAAAAGACAAGTGTATCTCGCGTGCGCTTTTGAATCTAAAGCTGTCGGAACGGCCTCATAGTTGTTTAGGTGAGAACTCCTGGATTACTATTGTCACTTAGCTAAAATTGTATTATTCTCAATCAAAAGGATTAGAAACTATCATGTTTCATTTCAGTTGAGTATAAACCCCACGCTTGAAAATAAAGACATAATAGTCTATTTACAATTTGCAACTCTCAGCCACCATCTAAGGTTATAAACTTATATAACCATGGAAATCTTGAGACGAGATCATTTCATAAATATATAGTGGTTCTTAACATTTATGTTGAGTTGCCACCACATTAAGAAAAAAATGAAGTATGATTTTGTTTTATATCACATTGTTATTACAGGCAACGTACACTCATGTCAAAAGGCACCTTAGTTCTTAGGATTCTGAACGAATCTCATGACCTTATGCTTTGGCCGTCTCTAATTTATTGACAATTTGGCTGCTATGTTGATGGCAAGATTCTCTCTTCTAGACAAACTTTTCACTGAATATTTTTTTTCATATAAACTTCAAAACATTTCGACTTACTTGAGAACGAAGTATAAAGGTACCATGAGATGGTAAGAAACCCCAAATCATTTTTAAACTTTTCTTGGTAAGACAGATAGCTCACAAATGATCTTATACAGCATTAAGTCTTGAAGATATCATGATTTGAAATGTGGACCAAAATTAAACGTCGAAGATGAATGGATTCTATATGTTTATCAATGTTTTATGCATGGACTATCCAATAAATTAGAGTCAATAGACCGTCTATATAGTTTGGGCTACAATGCGTCTAGTCAATAATAATTCCCAAAACAGGTTAACTAGGCCATGATAATTTTTACAGATCTATAGTTTTTTGCTATAAGTTGAATGTAGACTATTTAGTATCCGTAGATACGAGTAAATCCCAAATTTGTATCCAAAAGCTATTGTATTACAATTTTCCGTTATATTGTTTGTTAATAAAGTATTTTTCTTAAAAAGTACTTTCATAATAATATTGCCTAATGTTTTCTCTCTTATTACTAATGAAATTTTGATTATTTTTACTCTAAATACTACATTAAGAATAAATACAACCTTTTTTTTCTTTCAAAACTAAATAAATCAAATATTTATTAAATAACATTTAATATCAATTGAATGGACATGGTAGTTTAAGGAAGGAGCATGGAGATCAAGGATGCATGCTAAGAAAGAAATCTGCAACCGTCCCAATCTAATGGCAAAACAAATTTTGAGGAACAATGAATAAGGTTCATTTAATTTGAATGAGTGATAGTGTTACATCTCCTATATATTAATTGAGAAGCATTTGAAAAATTAGAACCTTAATTTTGTATTAATTAAAAAAAACCTCAAATCCTAGGTGGCACTCTAAATGACTTCTAAATTCTATTTCAAAGAATTCTAGAGCATCTAATATAAAGTATAGTTTCATCTAATGGTGTCACATTATTCCATAATTATATAACACTAGAGAACATTATATTAACCTAAAATATATGAAGTGTGTATTATTTCCTTAAATAAAGGCTACGGAATTACCTAATATGATTTACATATATACGGGAATTAATGATTATGAATAATAAAGATTTGATAACAATTTTTGCATCCTTCTTCATTTTTGTTAAATTTATATTATTAAAAAAACTTAAACAATCACATTAAC
>NC_027751.1:49318448-49323124 GCF_000695525.1 Brassica oleracea var. oleracea
TTTTTTAAAACGACTTTAAATTACAAAAATGTAAGTTTTCCTTAAGTATACGACTAAAAACATTAAAATGACATGTATCAATTCGATGGTTGATTTGAAAGCTTTCAAAACCATATGGAAGATAAAATTCAAAATAATTCAACTGTGAAAACAATACTGTTCACTTTTTCCAAGAATGTGTTCGATGAAAAAAATAAGGTTTTTATGTCATAATTTGTTTAATGTCCAATCCGATCAACCCATGATGTATTAATTATAGTTTTGTTCCATTATTTTTAATAAAAATTGATCCGATCCATCGGAAAGAAATTATATAATAACAACAAAAAATATTTTATATATATAAATAAAATGATCACATATATAAAAAAAACTATCGATAATATATACAAATAAACTCATCCTGCGCAAAGCGCAGCTCTTATCCTAGTTCATTTAAAATTCATAAAACATGTTGTCACTCAATATTGATGGCTATTTATTTACTACATTATAAACTAGCGTTGTAGAAAACATTGAGTGCTACATGTTACATTTTTTTTCCCACTTTCCGGCTGTTTTAAAAAGCTTTAACTTGAGTATTTGGAGTTCTCTCTTGTGTTAATTTATATACTAGTGAGTTACAACATTACTATAGCCACCAATTAGATTTTCTTTAAAAAGATAACACTAAGAAAAGTATAGAAGGAGATTAAGTACAATCAAACTTAAGTAATGAGAGAACAATCAAAAACATAGTAGGTTTGAAGATCAAGTACATGCACACCGTAGTTATTAATAGTTGCCAGCAAAACCTGGTTTCCAAATAATTTCAAAATAAAGTTGATTTCTTGAATAGGCCATATATTTTATATAAAGTATGCATGTGTACATTTATATTATCCATTATACACGTTTTAAAAACGACTGTCGCGTATGTACGAAAGGGTCCTCCTAATTTCTGCGACTTACGTGGAGCGGGAAATCATTTCTATTTTATTTTGGAGCAAATCTTCAAAATTGCTCATTTTTAAGATTATCATTAAATAGCCATTAAAGGAGATAATTAATAAAATAACATATATTAAATGACTAAATCTATAATATAATATTACAGTTCTCTCTTTCCTGAGGTGACACATCAGCATTTTAGTGGATCCCACTTTTAAAAAATATGAAAAAGTGTCAAGTCTGTGGCTCGAACCCGGGGTATTGAGATATAAACACCAACATTTATACAACTAAACTAAAAGATACTTTGTACATTGATGGCTGAAACTAATATATATTTATGAAGGTCGGAAACCTTTGATTCTTAAGATTTCTCTGTGGGTCGGGCCTACAAGTGTATTATGAGTTTCATTTTTAAATGAGGTTCATCACGTTATATGAAAAAAACAACAATTATAGTTTTTTTCATATTGTAAACTGTCTTCGTTTAACACGAGTTAAGGTTCTTTTCATCATTGTCTCAGACAAGTCTGAGTTACAGAGTTGCGCCGTGTGTCTGTTCGTAATCTATTTTTTCACCGGTGAACTCTTCATCTCTCCATCTTAAATCGCTTGATCTTAAATGTTCCTGATTTGTAGCCTTTCTGTAAACCCTATATATATGATTCTCATCTTTGATGAACCCAATCTGCATCTCTACAAAACTCATTGATTCCTCTTAGCTTTAACGATCTTCTAGAAAATGTCTTTCTGCCTCTCCAGTTCCTAAAACCGGCGTTCTCGACATCCGTAACTCAACCTTCGAGTCTCTCCGTGTTGGTTGTAGTAGTCAGAGCATAGCCTTTGGCTTCCTCCGCTTCTGGGATTCCCTGAACTTCAAGAAAGACAAGGAGTTTGTGGGAATCACGGTTCTCTTTCTTGGGTATATTATCACATTGCATCTGAGTTTATAATATGTTTCGTTATCATAACTGATATTTAAACTCGCAGATGTGGTTGGGCAAATCCGTTCTGTCCAAGGCTCTGACCTTAGCAATGAAACAACTCGAGTCGTTATCCGTCTCCTCATTGATCCGTAAGAACCAATCAACACACAATTCCCTTTATTATTATCTATATTGTACTAACATCAATAATCAAAAATATTTTCTACCCAAATTTTGTGGTCGTCTATTTATCTCCCTTACTTATAAAACTAATTTTACACGAACCTTTATTTTACAGCTTAAAAAAAAACCACAACAACCCAAACAATCAAAACATCAAAAACTAGAATTCCAAAAAAGACGAATCATTAATGATCACCTCTTTTTTTTGTCTAATCTTAGAAATAAACTTCAAAACAAATATACCAAACCAATCACCTCAACTAAAACTCAACGACACATACATCGAGTCAGTTAAACAAATACAAACTACACGGCCAGCTATTTAACAATTTACAAACTTACTTTATCAACGACACATACATCGAGCCAGCTAAACAAATACAAACTACACGGCCAGCTATTTAACAATTTACAAACTTACTTTATCAACGACACATACATCGAGCCAGCTAAACAAATACAAACTACACGGCCAGCTATTTAACAATTTACAAACTTACTTTATCAACGACACATACATCGAGCCAGCTAAACAAATACAAACTACACGGCCAGCTATTTAACAATTTACAAACTTACTTTATCAACGACACATACATCGAGCCAGCTAAACAAATACAAACTACACGGCCAGCTATTTAACAATTTACAAACTTACTTTATCAACGACACATACATCGAGCCAGCTAAACAAATACAAACTACACGGCCAGCTATTTAACAATTTACAAACTTACTTTATCAACGACACATACATCGAGCCAGCTAAACAAATACAAACTACACGGCCAGCTATTTAACAATTTACAAACTTACTTTCGCAACGAAGAAGACGAAGACGACAACCAAGATCAGTGAAATTACCTACACAAAAAAAGCAGAGTAAGTTATGAACTCTGATAAATACAACTAACAATGATTTTTGTTTACATATTACCCATCAAATGAAAGATAAACAAACACAACCACAACAGAAGATACAAGAGACAATCCCGGCAGACACAAATGCGGCAACAACATCTCCACCTGCTCACTCCTCTTGTCTTATAATAATAGCTTACATGCTCAATGTCAACATGCCAATGCTATTGTCTTCTTATGAGAAATACATAAATTCGTTTAAAACTCATTAAAGCCCAAATACTCAGAACTGTCACTCATTTTATAGTTATTTCTACAAGTTTTCATATATTTGTTTTAAAGGTCCGGTAAGAACAACAAGTTTAAAATAAAAATAAAAACATATAACAAACATAATAAGGATAATAAAAATTATTACTTAATACACACAACTTACACAACTAAACTCGAGAAAAAATATCTAGAAACAAAAGGTACTCTAAACAACTTTAATATAATCTATGTACACTCAACACTACAAGAAACAAATTAAAAAGATAAACAAACAATAAGTCTCAGTGACACAGCAAACAACAACACGAACTATATCAATCACATTAGTAACACAATTTAGTTCTTCATAAGTGGAGAACAATGCATACACAGTTCATCATCATAACTCTAACCCTATAACAATAAAACAAACTTGAAAAACAACTCCAAACGCAAAATTCACAACTACAATAACCCTAGAAAATATTGAGATGAAACAAGAACTCTGTCCACAACCCCGCGCTTGCGCGGGGGCAATGCCCCTAGTTACTTCAAACTGCAAACTTTACACTGTGTTACCTTTAAATATTAAAATTCTAAGTCCTTCGGGTATATTATCACATTGCATCTGAGTTTATAATATGTTTCGTTATCATAACTGATATTTAAACTCGCAGATGTGGTTGGGCAAATCCGTTCTGTCCAAGGCTCTGACCTTAGCAATGAAACAACTCGAGTCGTTATCCGTCTCCTCATTGATCCGTAAGAACCAATCAACACACAATTCCCTTTATTATTATCTATATTGTACTAACATCAATAATCAAAAATATTTTCTACCCAAATTTTGTGGTCGTCTATTTATCTCCCTTACTTATAAAACTAATTTTACACGAACCTTTATTTTACAGCTTAAAAAAAAACCACAACAACCCAAACAATCAAAACATCAAAAACTAGAATTCCAAAAAAGACGAATCATTAATGATCACCTCTTTTTTTTGTCTAATCTTAGAAATAAACTTCAAAACAAATATACCAAACCAATCACCTCAACTAAAACTCAACGACACATACATCGAGTCAGTTAAACAAATACAAACTACACGGCCAGCTATTTAACAATTTACAAACTTACTTTCGCAACGACACATACATCGAGTCTGCTAAACAAATACAAACTACACGGCCAGCTATTTAACAATTTACAAACTTACTTTCGCAACGACACATACATCGAGTCTGCTAAACAAATACAAACTACACGGCCAGCTATTTAACAATTTACAAACTTACTTTCGCAACGACACATACATCGAGTCTGCTAAACAAATACAAACTACACGGCCAGCTATTTAACAATTTACAAACTTACTTTCGCAACGACACATACATCGAGTCTGCTAAACAAATACAAACTACACGGCCAGCTATTTAACAATTTACAAACTTACTTTCGCAACGACACATACATCGAGTCTGCTAAACAAATACAAACTACACGGCCAGCTATTTAACAATTTA
>NC_027751.1:49324000-49337292 GCF_000695525.1 Brassica oleracea var. oleracea
TGCAAACTTTACACTGTGTTACCTTTAAATATTAAAATTCTAAGTCCTAATGACTAATCCTAAACGCAAATATTATATAACAGTATTTTTAACTTTTTAAATAAAAGCTACTAACGAAAAATAATTTGTGTGGCATTTATTAAACACAATATTATTTAGATGCTACGCCCTCCGTTTCAACTTAAATGTCGTTCTGGAGAAAAAATTTCGTTTCAAAATAAGTGTCTTTTTATGATTTCAATGCAACATTATTAATAAGATTCTTCTATTTATTTTTCATTGGTCGAAATATGGTTATGTGTATGGATAATGATGTTCTTATTTTGAAAATGTACAAAATTAAACGTTTTCTTAATCCGTGTGCATAAGTCTAAAACGACAAATAAAGTGAAACGGAGGGAGTACTAGAGAGTATTTATTTTTTTCTTTTGATAATTAACCTTTTCTACGTTTTCATGCCGTTTACCATTAAAAATTACTAGGGGCGGATCCCCGCGCAAGCGCGGAGTTGTTGAGTTGGATATTTTTTTTACCATTTATTGCGACAATTAGACTACTTGGATTGAATGCAAACTTTTTTGCTAACTTTCTGTCATAATTGCATGAATCATATCGTCTGAAACGGAGATATATTGTTAGGCCGTAAAATATTTTAAATTTAACATAAGTTTAAGATAAATGCATAGTTTAAATGGGCTTGGAGTTATAAAATCGGGCCATATATGTTCCTTTTCTCAGTGGTGAGGGAAATCAAATAACTGTTTATCTTTGACTAAAAAAATGTTTCTTTTTCGAGCTTTTTAGTTGTCCGCTGTGAATTTGAAATGAAGGCGCCGTTCCTGTTGTAGAATTATTTTTGTTTTTTAGTAAAGAATCAATACATGAAGGTGTTTTTTATTGTAATTAAATGTTTATCTTGTTGTCTGGTATTGACGCAGATTAGAAATTGTTGGCGAAAATCTCATCGTCTTCGTTTAAACCTGCAAAAGTGAGTTTTGTAAAGGAGAGTGTTTTTTGTCTTAATTTCGTTGAGGAGAAGAGAAGCAGAGATGGTGTATGCAGTTGTATATAATAAAAACCATGCATGTCCTTGCTAAAATAAAGCTTATGGTTATTGTTTGTGCAGTGTATTCATATAGACCATGATAATGTAAAGACGGTTCAAGTTTAAACCTAGGAGACACCTTAATACTAAACGGACAAAGCCCTCCTTATGTGCAGCTTGCTGCTTGATTATGCAAATAAAAAAAACAACTGATTCTTCATTTTAAGAAACATTTGGTGCCCAAAATGGAGTGATGGTAGCTCAAGTTGAAGAATAGAGTGGAGTAAAACACTGGAACTTTAATATCCCACCAGTGAAAATCTACAGCCCTAAGTCCCTCATGAGTCTTCTAATATGAGAGTTGTCTTGGTGCTGGCATCCCCGCTTACATAAGTCGCACATACTCGCGACTTCAGAAATGAAGTGGTGTTAACATAACTTTCTTTGAAGTTGGTTGAGGGACTCGTACATAAGTTGATTATGCACCAATGAGTCAAAATTGTATTTATTCATATGAGTCAAACACTATACCATGATTTATAACCATTGTTTTCATGATGAAGAAGAATCTTTCTAAATCACTTACAATAGTTAGGCATATATTTATATGTGCACAAATTCAAACATCTTACAGAGATGTGTGTGTGTATATGCCCATAAAAAAGATATACATATATACTATTCTGGAAAACATATGTTTAAGAGAAGTGTCCAGCTGTTACTCTAGAGTCTGGAGTTTCCTTGCGCAATTGATTCTAAATCTTTTCCCACATAATACCTGCAATGAATCAATATCATCCGCACTATTGTTAATCCCCAATGTTAAGTAAGAAAATTAGAACATTATTTATACATGTTCATTACTAAAATGTATTAGTACCTTTGGTTCCTCTCCAAAAAATCAACCCTAGCCTTAAGCTTGCTATATTCCATTGACCTATTCGTTTGTGTATACACAATTAATTCTCAGTTTGTAAGGCAGTTTGGTATTAAGATATAAACATGCTTTGTGGGAATATGGAGCCTTTACATGTTTCTCGGCGTATGATTGCCTCTCGCAGCGTTTTAGAAACATGGAAAACAGTCTTTTACCTGATTCATCTTGTTCATGTAAACATAAACCTTTTTTATTGGAGATCATTTATAAAATTAACAAAGCAGTACGCAATATAGAGAATAATATATAAGAATCACACCGTAAACTAAACAAAAAGTTTTAATTTCTAGATGCAAAAAGTCACCAGCAACCTGGAAAAAAAAATCAAAATAGAGTACATAAATGATCGAGCAAAGCTATAAGAATTTGTTTGAATGTCCAACCTAAACTAAACCAAAAGAGTAACTTTTATAACGTTTTGAACTGAAAGATACAGTCAGACCATAGCAAAAGGTTTCAACTATCTCTAGATTGTGGTGAAGGGAAGAGCTCAAAATTGAAGAGTAAGTAAAGAATAATGATATACCAAGCGGGAGAGAGAAAGGATGGTTCCACGATTTCTAAGCTTTGAATAGTCTCTAGCTCCGCAAGATGAGTCATTGAAGAAGGAAAATAACATCTCAACGGCTCTGTCGCAGGAGGAAGACAATCTTCTTCTTTGGTCACCATTTGATACCTCAAACAAAGATCTTTGAGAGGAAAAGATTATAAAAGAATCACAAAAATAATGTTCATGGACTTGTAAGAAAGTGAAACTAAAGCAACTCCAACGTGAATAAAGATATATTCTTTTCTCTTTTCATTCTCTGGTTTTACACATAGAAAATAATCAGGCTTTCACCAACTTGGAAGGTCACCAACAGATTCCTCGAGTGACCCAATAAATATAATTATTATCTAATTGTACAGTTTCAAGAATACGCTATTCTCCAAAGAGATTTGAATGAGAGAAGCACTAAAGATTAAACTTGTCATATATTTAAAAAAGAAGACAAAGATGATCAAAAGTTTTGTTTCTTCTAACTTTCTTACGCCTCAGCTTCAGCAACTTTCTCTGTCTCTCTCGCTCTTCTTCTTGTGCGATCAGCTTTGCTTCCATTTCATTTTCCTCCCTTGCGATTCTCGCACTGCATTTATCAAATCAAACACAAACCGTTTTGCAATATATATAAGAAGAAACAAATGATTGAAACTCATGATCAAGATATTGATGTTACCTTCGTCTCTCTTCCTTCATGATATCGTCAAAGCAGGCTCGGTTATCATAGCCATGTCCAACATAATGATCAGTACTGACATTAAAACAATACAAAACTCATAAGTGCAGGAGAAAAAACTAATGAAAATGTAATGGGTGTGAGTGTAGGAGAAAAGTTAGAAGCAATGCTTGAACATTTCTCTAATCATGCTCATTGCTTTAGCATCCTCTGACATTGTTGCAGGCTTCTTCTTCTTCAGTGGCCTCCGATCATCTACATCAGGTTGTGGAGGTCTATTGGGCGCTGTTTACTCATCATCTGCGAAAGTTAGTTCATAGATTAGTGTCTTTGCTAGTTTTTTTGTTCTTGTCTAAAAAGGAGATGAGAGAAAAAATCATGATACCTGGTGTTTTGAGGTAGACGTTGATTGTTTTGGGATCATTCGGGATGGAATTCATCAAATGGTTAACGCAGATCAGCAACTCGATAGATCTCTTTGGGCTTCGTAGGAAGGAAATTGCAGAAAAAATCAATCATACATGTTCGTCGAGGATGAGCAGCTCCCTCTCCAATTGAAGATAGAAGATAAACTGAGAGCGTCTGTGAAGATCCATCCGGCTATCAACCTTCTCCAATTTATAGGGGTTGAAGTGAATTTTTCGGTTTCATTGTATCAGAAGGGAGAAGGAGAGTTTAAGATCGTAAATGGCTTTAATGAAAAAAAACATTTATTGTAAAATTTAAGAGGTATACGTTGAATACAGTGAAAAGAATTAATAGATATGAAAAGAGTTGGAAGGTAAAGAGTTGATCAAGACTCGTTTTTTCACGGGATTAGGAAAAGCAGCAGGGCTGGTGAAATTGAAGGGTCGAAGAAGAAGAAACCTCTGAAAACCTAATCGTTACTCGTTTAACGAATAAAAAATGGCACACTTTCCTCGACAAAAACATAAAACGTCAGACTTTTTTTCAAAATAGGCCATATAACTAAACATTGGTCAAATGGCCTTACACCCGACTTGGGCTTTTTATGGAACTTAAACCGGAATCATACGTGTATAGAGTAAACTCTTCTATCATAAATATATATTAGTTTCGGCGAGCAATGTACAAAATATCATTTAGTTTAGTGGTATAAATGGTGGTGTTTATATTTCAATAACCCGGGTTCGAGCCACATTCTTAACATTTTTTTCACACTTTTTAAAAGTAGGATCCACGGACCGCTGACGTATCACCTCGTAAATGATGCAACTGTCTCATTATATTATAGATTTATAACAATGTTTTTAGGTAAGTATAAGGATTTTGGACTTTGGGTTTTAATTCTCCCCGGACCAGAACCAGTCTCTGTTGATACTTATAACACGTTGTAAAACATTTTTTTCACCGAGTTTCGAATTAGTAATACAACAACACCAATACATGCATTTAACCACTAGTCTACCACGCCCAGTGATATTTTATTGATAACAACGTACGCTATAAACATAATTGAGTTTTAGATACTAACAAAAAATGCTAAAGGGCTTCATTTAACAAAATGATTTACGTTGGGGTTCGTTTAGCAAAATGTCATGTTAATGACTTAATGTACGTAAACTTGCAGTGAACTACACATTACATTTGAAAGTCTTTTCTCAGACAAAAAAAACTACGCACTACATACGTAGTACATAATGTTCAAAAATAAAATAAAATACGTACTACATATGTTTTCAAATTTCAATTATTATGTACATATTTTCTTGCAATATTTAAATAAGTACATACATAAATAAAATCCGTCGGTATATTCATAAATTGACATCTCATGGTACGTCTGGGGAATATATTTTCTTCTTATCAAAAAAATAATATATATATATATTAATTTACTGGTCGAATACACAGTTTTGCATAACAATAAAACTAGTTATTAAAAGACAAAACCTACATATATATATACGGTGTCATTTTTTACGGTCCACGCGTTCAGCAAAATCTTTTGTCTGCTGCATGCTCCGGTAGCTTTGGCTTATTAACAAGCAATTAACCAGAATAATCAGCTGTTAGCTAATACAGTATAGCTTTATTTCTTGTTCGGTTTTATATATTTCAAGTGGATTAGGTTACTACGATATAGAGATGGGGCACCCCGGAGCAAACAGTGTCCCTACAAGCTGCTCCTTATATGTTTAACAGTACAGTAATATATGGCTAGATTGCAATTACTTATTTTTATACGAGTGGTGGTAATTAGTGGACTTCGCTTTTTATGAAAACCATTCACAGTGAGACAGAAACGATATATATTAAATACGCAGCTTTGCCAATAATTGAAAATAGGTATGAGTGGATAAACAGTAAAACCAATTATATAACATATGATTCCACGACTTCTCTTCAAATCCATTTTAAAATTTCAAGCCAAAACTGAACAATAAATAAACTGTAGCTGGTGTCACCTGAAATTATAGGTCGGACCATAGTGAAAAATATCACCGGTCCATATACTATATAAATATGTTACAGATGTTGAGAATTTAATTATAGGGAGTACCCCAGCTGTAAAGCCTACAACTTTTCTTATCTCATTTATGGTGCGAACCTTTTTTGGTCCTGCCCAATGCATGTTTTTATAGTATAATTTCAATTTTCAAGGAGAAAATAATTCGATTTATGCGCATATCACCTTGTGTGTATATATAATTCACGTGTTGACTATATACGAGATACGACTCAGAGGAGGCGTATACAAATGAACGAACTCGTGCGCACGAATGACAAGCAGTCGTTGGATTAGTAGTTGCCAACAAGTTGCCTTAGTTAATAAATTAGTATTTTGCTTTTGTTTTGAGTTTGTTATGATCAAAGATAATGTAATTTTTTTTAATAATAATCATACATATATTACGACAATTTGTTCAAAAAATAATGTCCGTTATATTAATATTCAATAGGTGTGATACAAATTATTTTTCTTGATTTATATACTATGTATATGATTTATTTTCTTGATTTCAACATTGTTAGATTCTATTTTCCGAATAAGTATAAGTTAAAATTCCGACGACTGTTATTTGAAATTTCTTGAAATAAATAATTAAAGATAGATTTCGTGTTAAGCCCGGTAACGTTATATAAATGTAGAACATGGGGTGTTTTTCCTCTTTAATTATCTATCTATCACTGAATAAGAGATACATTCGGATTAGGGATTACGTCAAGTGCCAATCATATTGCTATCACTAAAACCATATCTTAGGGCATGATTGGTAATGATGTAGCTTTAAATTTTTTTGCCATAGAATTAAAGCTGCAGTTTTTTTACTGTAGTTGTAGTTTGCTGCAGTTTTTTTACTGTAGTTGTAGATTTTAGTGTCGTAGAACTATGACAGTAAGATTCGAGTTGTAGTTTTGTTTTTAAAAGCATGATTGGTATAAATCAGTTATAAAATATTATATACATTAATTAGACAATATAGTAATAAATGATAAATTAAATTTATTCTAATTTTTTATCAAGTTGAACTAAAACATCTCTATAAATGTTTGGGAAATTTCATATATTCACTTTATAATAATCTATAATAAAAAGATAAATATGAATAAGTATTTTATTTCTCTAAATTAAATAAAAATAAAAAATATATTTACGTCTCTCTTAAAAAGTGATGTCATATCTCGTTGTTTGTCGCACTATTATTTGCACCACCATTTATTTGCTATTTCTTATAAATGTTATAAATATTATAAAAATATATCTTAAATTTGAATAATATGAAACCATAATTAATAATAACGAATTCACATTCGAATTATATACGATATTGCAATAAGATAGTTAACCAAAATGTTATTGACTACTTAATTAACTAATATCAATATATATATATATATATATATATCCACAACTAGAGTTTGTTAGTTATCACATTCTTTAAATAAAAATTAACTGAAATTTTTTTTGGAAACCTTACAAAACTGGACTGTAGATATCTATACTATTAAGAGACAAAGATTATTAAAAAATCTACTTGGATCATTTCATTAGACTTAAATATTTTTTTGGTTTTACCTTATATTTTTCTAACTATATAAATACTTTACATAATTTAAATGAAACTCATTTATTACTCTTTCATAATCTATTATATAGTTACCCTAACAATAAATTTTCATGAATTTATGATAAATTATTCAGACATGTTTACACATGACGTGATCATTACCACATATAGTTCTACTAATAGTATAAAATTTTCAATGGTTTAGTTATGTTTAATAGGTATATAATTTGTATTTTAAAAATTTAAGTACTCATTTGGTTTTCAGTTCGGTTTCTATTTTTTTTTTGTTCCAAAAATATAGGATATGCTCGGTTATTCATAAAATTCATCTTAATTTTGATTTTTTTAAAAGTTTAGTACGTTTCAGTGTACCCAGATAAATGTACTCAAACATATACATTGTCTTATATAGAATTTATATAAGAAAAATTTATTTAATTTTAAAAATAAATCCGCACTTGGACGCATGGATCAAAACTAGTTTGGATTTATAAAGCACTTGTCTCTACGTTTTTTAACCAATTTGCTGTGAACAGAATTTTCTTTATAATTAGAGCCGTAGACTCAAATAGTGTTGTCCACAGCACTCACAGCAGCAACCATTCACCCTCTTAATTGCTTTCAAATCCAGTTAACGTCAGTCCATTTATAAAAATATGGAAAACCTAGTATTTAATAATTCAATATGCACTTCAATATGCACTTCAGTATGCATAATACGAAAATTAAACTCCAACTCGTAAAATTTTGTTTGAACTATGTATACTCCCGTAAACCAAATCTCGTTACTCCAAGCTAAAGTTAGAAATAGTGGTACTATCTCTTGCATTGTAGCAAAATGGTGCTCCTAAAGAATGATAAACTGAGAAAATGTAATATTATTACGATATAGAAAATATATAAATTAATTGGTCCTTTAGAAAATGTTAGAAGACTATAAGTTCCACACAAAATCTTATTCTCTTGTCTTAGCACACGTTGAGTAGCATTGTGGATTATACTTACATCTATACTATTGTATTATATATATTACTTTCTTACCAATATAGAAAATATCAGTCATAGATTTGGATACAACTTAAGCACAACACATGTAAAAAAAGAACAAACCATAATCCGAATTTTCGTCTTCCTAGTTCCTACAACAGGTAGACCGAACGTACATAAATCATGACCATAATTTGTTTCTTTCATGACCAGAAATTGATTGTGCTTACATTACTCGAGTGCATGAAAACATTACATACAATCCAGTTGATTGAACTTACTAGGGGTGTTCAATCCGGATATCGGTTCGGTTTTTTCGGTTTTTCGGTATTTCGGTTAGTAAAATATAACTACCATTCTAAATCCATATTTACTTCGGTTTGGTTCGATTTATATACCGTCGGTTTTCGGTTTATTCGGTTTTATACCAAAAAACATAATTCTTTATTTTGGGATCATATTATATGAATTTTAGAGTTTTGTTGTCAACACATTCATTTATTAAAAAATATTATAAGTTTAAATAAAAGAACAAAAATAAAAATGTTTCTATCATCTAATAAAATAATCAAATCTATAATTAAAATCAAAGCTCAAAATTTTGATAATAAAAATAAAAAACAAAAAATAAAATAGAAGCACGAAGCACAAAAAATAAGTTATTATATTCTTTCATATTAATTATTATTTAATTATAGTTCAAGTGTTTTACAAATCAGGACTATTTTAATACTGTAAAAAATATGGTAATAGTTATTAGCAAAAAAAATAACCTATGATTTTCATACGTTGTTATAAAATATATACATATTTACATATTTCTATTTTCTGATCGGTTTTATTCGGTTTTATCGGTTATATACCGAACCATATCCAAATCCTATGGTTTTTTAAAAATTATATCTATTCGGTTTGTATGGTATATACCAAATCTAAACCATATTATCTATTTTGGTTCGATACGGTTCGGTTTTGCCATATTGAACAGCCCTAGAACTTACTGATATGTCGAAATTCTCTGATAAAAAAAGTTACGAGCAATATCAGGAATCAGGATCCTTTATTTTTTGAACAATCAATATCAGGATCCTACAATATAATATCAGGCTCCTTAATTTTTATTTTTATTTTTATTTTTTTTTCAAAAAAAAATAAAAATATACTCTTTGAATTTTACACGTAATCTCGATTTTTCAGGAATCTTTTAAGGCCCACTCTGAAAATAATATGCCAACTAAACTTTCTTTAATAAACAAAATGAGCTTTGCACGAAGACTCATGTCGATTATAAAAAATTCAATGTGGATTTTTTTTCTTCCAGAAAAGTTAGATCATGCGCCAATTTAAATGTTGTGCTAATAAATTTTTACATTTCTTATAATATATTATTCAATTCATATCTAAATAAATAATTTTTGCCTTTTTCATACTTGATTCTAACAGTGGTAATAAACTACTTATTTATGGTAATCTAGATACCATGTAATGGATATACTACATTGTTTTAGTCGAAAACGTTTATTCAATGATACTATATATTTCTGTCAACAGAAATTAATTTTGGTTTTAACCTATTGTTCTTAATCTCAATTTGATTTGTTTGTTTAACCGATGTCTTTTTGTTTAAAAATTTAGATACATTTTTTTTATTAAAACAATAGTTTTACTACCATAATGAAATAGTATATGCAAAAATATTAGAATCAGATATATAAAAAATTATTCGGGTATAAATTAAATAATACATTGAATTTAAATATTTACTAGCACATTCTTTGAACTAGTGGATGGTCTATCTTTTTTTTATTATTTTTTTTTTGAAACTGAAATCTTTTTATTATTGAGGTATGAAAAATCTCAAAATTAGAAAGATAGAATATAAAGACGAAAACTGTATTTCTTACTTTTATTTCTCAAGAAGCTAGGAAATAGCCAAATCCAAGCATTGACTCTTTATCCAATGTCTTACCCTTTGTCTATAACTGTCCCTCATCTTTCACTCTCTACACCAAATCTCTCTTTCTCATCTCTCTTTCTTTTCTTATAAGAAAGAGCAAAAAAGCTTACTTCGTTTTACTATTTCTATAATTCTGAATTCCACACGAACAGAGAAAAAGAAAGTGAACGAATAAAAGTTTAAAGTAATCTTTGTCTCCATGGCTGCTGAGAAGAAGAAGAAGAAACATTTACACGAGCTTCTTGAAGATGACCAAGAGCCTTTTCATCTCAACCATTACATCTCCGACCTTAGGTCTCAGATGGGCTGCTCTGAGTTGCGTGTCAAGAAACGAAAGTCCGAAAACGCCGCAGTTCTACCTCATGGTTTCTTCTCATGCGAGAGCTCTTGTTTCTCCGCGACACATACTAATAAATCTCCTCTCTGTGAGCTACGGTCTCCAGCGAATAAGAAGGTTCGCGACGCTCTTCATATTCCGGCGAGAACCGCCGCAATTCTACTGGAAGCGGCGGCGAGGATTCAAAAGCAGCAGACGGAGAAGGCTAATAAGAGCAAAAACAGAGGTCGGAACAGAGGAAACGCGTTTGGTATGTTTGGCTCTGTTTTGAAGCGGTTGACTAACCTTAAAGGGAAACCACGTTTGGACAACGCTGATAGAAACGCGGTTTTGTCGGAACCGACGTGTAGGAGTAGCAGCAGTCGAGAGCGTTTGGTTGAGATTGGCGATAAGTATTTTTGTGAGAGCCCTTTTCATTTCGTTCTCCATACAACTCCTTCTACTTCCGGCCACCGGACCCCCCACTTCACGTCGACGGCTACTTCTCCGGCGCGACGCAGTACAGAGGTTTGTCCTAATCTCATAATTAATTATGGGTTTACACCTAAAGACTGAAAATTAATAATAGTCTAAACTTTATACCATATTAGCAAAATACTCTTAAATTAAAACCATAAACTCCAAACTATACTCTAAATGCTAAATTATAAATCCAAAATAAAACCATAATATTTAAAACGTAATGGTAAATTACAATAAAATTTTATTTAGCAACATTTTATTTTGAATTTTTAGATTTTTTTCAAATATTCCTTAATAACCTATACCAGTCATAAATTACCACATAGTAAAATAAAATGTAAAAAACATTCTATGGAAAAACCGGAAAAAAACATTTTCTGATTAACGCAGAAACACATGACTGGTTGATATGACTGAATCATGTAAGTTTTTCAGGAGTACGGTAAATATGTTTTGTGTTTTACTTCAGAGTGATAGATACGCCCCATTCATCGAATGAACACATGTCAAAGAGCCTCGGTGTGGTTGGGTTGCTCAAGTCATTTAATTTTCCACACTGACGAATATTGCATCTCATTAGTCACTAGGTAGTTCAACTTCAAAGTTTTCTAACCAATTAATTCTCTGGCAAGTCACCTAAACACACATTTTCTACCTTTTAATCCAGTAGACTTAAATAAAACCAAACCTTCTGTGTTAGGCTGCCTTAAAAAGTCAGCATCAACAACTATCAAGATTTTGTCAAAAGGTTGCAATCTTTTTAGTCAAGTATTAAATTGTATGTTCACAAAATTAAAATGTAAAACTTACCCTACTTGTGGTTATAGTACAAAGAAAATGATAGTAAAAGGTACAAAAATTTAATTGAGTAGAATAGCATAAAATACAACCTTCATGGATATAATTTTGAATTAGCTAAAATAGCTAAACAAAGTAAGCATCTACAACTATCAAGGTTTTGTACAAAAAGTTGCATTCTTTTTAGGGAAGTATTAAATTGCAAGTTCACAGATTCAAATGTAATTTTTACCCTACTTGTGGTTATAGTATAAAGAATTTGACAGTAAAAATATTCAAAAATAATTGAAGAATAATGAATGCAATTGTATAGCTTAAAATACAACCTTCATGGATATAAATTTGAACAGCTAAGATTAGTTATGATCCCAAGCCAGAAATAGTAAGCGACAAACGGTGAAACCAAAAGTGTATTAAATGAGTTGTAACAGGACGAAGGTAGCGATGAGACAGCGAGCTTGGAGAAAGTGAGAGGACAAGAAGAAGAAGAGGAACAATGTAGCCCTGTTTCTGTACTTGACCCTCTTGAGGAAGAAGAGGACGACAAGGACCACCACCAACAAGAGCCTGACCATCTCAATCTCCTCTCGTGCAGCTTTGAAGTTGTACAACGTGAGTAACCAATCTACCATCACATCAATTACTTAACTTAGAATTGGTCCCCAAACCGTTATAAGGGTTTTAAACATGGTTATGTTTTGGACTAAACAGGAGCGAAAAGGAGGCTACTCAAGAAGCTTCGTAGATTCGAGAAGTTAGCAAGGCTGGAGCCGGCAGACCTTGAAGGGAAGATGTCAGAAGAAGAAGAAGAGTGTGAAGAGAGCGAGGAAGACGATAACATAAGGGTATATGATTGGGATGAAGAATATGAGGACGTGGGTGAAGCTATGGCTCGAGAGAGCGGATGCATGCAAGAGGAGAGGCAGAAGAAGTGGAGAATGATGAATGCATGGAGTGTAGGGATGGGTGCGGATGAATACGTGGACGCGGTGGTGCAGAAAGATATGAGAGGAGAGGCCGGACAGTGGACAAAACACGGTGGAGAAGTGGAGGAGACCGTCTCTGATCTCGAGCTCTCTATCTTCTTGTTCTTGATTGATGAATTTTCCCACGAACTTGTCTCTTTTCCTTCATGAACATATAATGAAATTTGTTAGAGGCAGGAAGATTAGTATATTTCTAGATATCTTTGACTTGATAAACCGAATTAACCTATATATCTTCTTGAATCCTAAATTTGATTCATTTCTTGTCCCTTCGAACGCTTATAAATGTCATAACGTTAATTTTTCTTACTGGAAATATACTCCACAGATGAACATCAACGATAAGATGAAAAATGTTAAATTTAATGAGGTTTATATTAATTCTCCATAGATGGCTTTATTTGGGGGTACACTACAAGAAAACACACCGAATTCCGACGGAGGTTCCGACGGACACCAAGGTCGTCGGACATTTGCGACGGAATACTGACAAATTTCCGACCAAATCCAAAAAAATGAAGTCGTCGGAATT
>NC_027751.1:49341955-49393410 GCF_000695525.1 Brassica oleracea var. oleracea
TGAATTTTAAACTTTATGAATGTTTTTTTCCTATTTCGGTTTTTATGAATTTAAATTTTATAATATTATTAGTTTTAAATTTCCAATTTTTTAAATTTATTAATATCAAAAAATATATAAAAATGCAAAATTAATTTGTAAAAAAAAAAGGGTATATACCGACGGACAACGGTCGTCGGAATATACCGACGGACATATATCCGTCGGAATTTACCGACAAACTCATTTCCGTCGGAATATACCGACGAACGTGGTTCGTCGGTATATTCCGACGACCGATGTCCGTCGGTAAATTCCGACGTCTATAGTTCGTCGGAATAAACCGAGGAACCACGTTCGTCGGGATTGTAGTTTTCCGATGAACTCTGGTCTCGTGTAGCCGCATCGTAATATCGTCGGAAGTTCGTCAGAATGACGTTTCTTGGTATTCGTCAGAAAGTCGTCGGAATTTCGTCACGAATTTTTTTTTTCCGACGAAACGATACCGACGGACGGGTTCGTCGGAAATTCGTCGGAATAGACCGATTCCGACGAATTTCCGACGATTTCGGCCGTCAGAATCCCCCTGTTTTCTTGTAGTGGTAATAATATAACATTTAATTCAAAAAGAAAGAAGTGATAACATTGCATGTATCACACCGATGTCCCTGAACTATAATTTGTAATCTAATGCTTTTACTCATATTGACACCATATTGATTAGTATCTGGATTCAAAATCTCTGTTTGGTTTGGTCTATGTGAGTTGTTGAGTATTATTCCAAACCAACCGGATCATAGCTATCCAACTTTTAAACCTAATTAAAAGTACTCATATTGAAGGATTAAAAAATGAATCCACGTCTGAGTTGCGTGTTCTTCAAGAACGAATTAGATTTCAGTTTGATATATAAATATATATATATATATATATATAGATATATGTTTCAGTAAGTCATGTGTAGGATCGCAACATGGTACACCATACTTCTTTTTTTTTTAACACATAATGGTACATCATACACCAACCGGTACTTCATAATATTAATTTTATATCTTCTATAATTTTTTTATTGAATGTGATGTTTATGGGAAATCTTATTTTCTCGAGCGTGTACATAAATAATCTCTAAAAGTAAAACAATAAATATCACTACTAGTTTTTTCAAAGGAACTTCGGAGCGGCGAAAGATCATATGGATGGACCAAGTCATATGTCATGGCTGCTAATTAAACCTTCATTGGAAAATACAAATAAAAAATTGAAATAATTATTGGACTAGACTCCATAACGTGAGCTGTGAGGATCAGGTGGACCAGCAAGAGAAAAATACCAATCACAAAGACTCTTAAAGTTCCAAAACTCCCTCCTCATCAATCCCACACCAATAAAAATGGAGCAACCGGCTAATGCCTCCGTACACGACGGAGGAGAAAGCCTCCTCAAGATTCGCATTGAGAGTATGCATGAGAAGCTGAAGGAGCCACCACGGTTGCTCAGCTCGGCTGCGGGAAAACCAACTTGCTCCATCTTCCGAGTACCTCAAACCATGATTGATTCCAACGGTAGATGCTATGAGCCGCGAGTTGTGTCGGTGGGACCGTACCACCGAGGCAAAACACAGCTCAAAATGATGGAAGAACACAAATGGCGTTACTTAAATGCTCTTGTCACTCGAACCCACCCCACAAAATCGTTAACTCTAGAGGATTATATGAAAACCGTGAAGAGTGTCGAGGAACTTGCTAGAGAGAGTTACTCCGAGTCAATCCACATGAAGTCTGATGAGTTCAACGAGATGATGGTTCTTGACGGTTGTTTCATTCTTGAGCTGTTTCGTAAAGTCAGCCACGTTGTTCCTTTTCAACAGGATGATCCACTCGTGAACATGGCTTGGGTTCTTCCTTTCTTCACCAGAGATTTTCTCCGCCTTGAGAATCAAATCCCTTTCTTCGTTCTTGAAGCTTTGTATGACCTCACAAGAAGCGATAACGAAAGAGAGAGCAACGTTTCTTTACAGTCTCTAGCGTTTGCGTTCTTTACCAACACGATGGATAGACCAGAACAAGATCTCGCCAGGTTCAAAGACCTAGAAGCCAAACACCTCCTTGACCTTGTCCGGTCAAGCTTAATCCCGGATAGTAAGCCTCAAGCGAAACCGGTAACGTTAATTCTACAAGTGACTTAAACCGGATAGTAGAAAACCACATTCGTTGGGTGTTATATCTTTATGATTAGGAAATAAAAAATTTCTAAATAAAAAAGTATATTAGTTTTTAAAACTGTGTAAATATAAGTCTAAAATATTGTAGATGATACATTCACATAATCAATATACAAATATATTTGCCTCAGTTTTCAATAGTTTTTTTTCTCTAATTTTTTTTTTTGATTCGTGTTTATTCACAACAACAACAGACAACTAAACCAGAGAAGAAGGAGAAGACACCGTCCAACATCATCCACAGCATATCGAAGCTCCGGCAAGCCGGGATCAAGATCAGGGAGCTGAAAGACGAAGAGAGCTTCCTCGTTGTGAGATTCAGACATGGAGCGATAGAGATGCCGCGCATCATAGTCGACGATTTCATGGGCAGTTTCTTTCCGAACTGCGTGGCTTATGAGCAGTGCCACGCGGCGTGTTCAAAGCATTTCACTACGTACGCGACATTACTAGACTGTCTGATGAATATTAACAAAGACGTTGGGTATCTATGTGAACAAAAAATCATAGAGAACTACTTTGGCACAGAATCAGCGGTCGCTGGATTCGTGAACAGTCTAGGCAGAGACGTTGCGTTCGACCTAGAAAACTGTTATCTCAAAGAGTTGTTTATAGAAGTGAATGAGTATTACGATAGTAGTTGGAACGTTAGAATTGCTGATCTCAAGAACACTTATTTTAGTTCTCCTTGGTCTTTTATCTCTGCTCTTGCTGCTCTTATTCTTTTGATCTTATCTATTGTTCAGACGATTTTCACTGTTTATCCAAGATAGATTTAATTTCATATATTGAAAATCAACAAATCTATTTGTGTATGGTTGAGTGGCATATAATACAATATATGAGAATTTTAGTAGTATTTTATTGGTGAAATGAGTGTATCTAATTACAATAGTTTTCATGGAACAGCGAATTAAGTTATTGTTTTATTGAGAAACAGACGAGATTGCATCTAGATTTTTGTTGATATAAATGATAACTATTCAAGATGTTTGATAGCATGACGGTAGGAAAGGGTCAATTCAATAGAAAATTTATACGATCCTCTTTGCTCCGTGGATCAACTGATTCCACATGATAGCTCAGGCTTCATGATCAAAGTGAGTAGAAAAACCCATAGTTTTGGTAATAACCGACGATGAACATATCACCTATTTTTATTTTTATTGTATTTGAAAACATTCTGGTATGATTGTAGTTGACCTGGTCCATGTATGGCTCTTAGCCACATGAAATATCGATTTTCGGAAAATATCATTTATCGTGATAATGTGTTACTGATAAATATATATCTACTGTGAAAATGAATATACCATGGATAGTTAGTACAAGTGAGTTCAAACCTAATTTTAACTAAACTTCTAATAGTTTTATTATCTTTGATATTTGTTTTTATGCTAATAATTAAATTTAATTTTCCTTGTTAAGATTTGTTTTCAAAATTTATAAGAATTTGGTGTTTGTAAAACAAAAAAAAAACTCATTTATGTAAAATATTTACCTTTTAATACTTAGATTTTATCTATAATATTTTATATACATTATGAATATAGACTATAATTATCAGTAAAAAATGTAAAATAAATATAGTTTTTATACTCACTTTAATATAAGTCTATGGACGACTGGAGTCTGGATGTATGTTATTTTATATTAATATTTATATAATCATTTTAAGTGGTGTTTAAAACAAGAACGTGCGAAGAGGGGAACTCAAAATTTATAATCCGAGTACTGAAGGACTTTACAATTTTCAACGTCTATAGTATCTATGTTTGATATTTCTTTTTGGCCAAGTCTGTCGAAGAAGACTCGATCGTCGTTTTATTATTCCTTTCCTTTTGTTTTCTAAAGCTTGCCTTGAGCCCTAAGCCCCCAGCTGCATATATATAACCACATAAACAAACTAATAGTCATATGGGCTCCGAGACTGACGGACTGCGACATGAAGCCCATGATCAGACTAACTACTCTAAGCCCAAAGAGGAATCTTATTCAACGGTCAAAAACACTGAAGCGTTAACGACAAAGACTCACGCAAAAGGAGCTCGTTGTACGGTTCAGCCAGCTCACATGATAGAGACAGGCAACAGGTTTAGTTGTTTAAGATTGTGTGCTCTCATTGTGTGACCTAGCTAGAAGATAAGGTTTAAGGTTGTGTATAAATAACAGAGTGAGGGGTAACGCAAAAGATGAGTTGAATAACAAAGAAAGTTAAAGTTTTCATCTTCATTTGTGTCTGTATCTCTCTGTTCTTTATGGTATCAGAGCCATGGAAGGCAATGATCCCGTATCCACGCCGTCGCTGAGTATTTCTCAGTGTGTTACGTTGAAGTTATCTTCCACAAATTACCTCTTGTGGAAAACACAGTTCGAGTCATTTTTATCAAGCCAGTCGCTCCTTGGGTTTGTCAATGGAAGCTCCGAGAAGCCGTTACCAACAGTCACCGTTCGAAGTGGAGAAGAAGACGTTGTACAAGCAAATCCAGAGTTTGTGAAATGGGTGAGAAAGGATCAACTCGTCATGGCATGGTTGTTTGGTTCTCTCACCGAAGAAGCGATGCGTGCTGTCTACGGCCTTCACTCGGCTTAAGACGTATGGTTCACTCTTGGGAAGAAGTATAACAGAGTTTCTGCAACAAGGAGGCTAGATCTACAGCGCAAACTTCAAGGTATGACTAAAGGCCAAAAGACTATGACTGCGTATTTGAATGATGTGAAGAGTGTGTGTGACCAGTTAGACTCAATAGGATGTCCATTGTCTGAACAAGAAGCTATTTATGGTGCTTTAGCTGGTCTTGGAAAAGAATATGAGTCTATATGTACCGTGATTGAGCACTCAATGGATTCTGTCTCTGAGTTGAGCTTTGATGATGCTGTCTTTAAACTTGTCACCTTTGATGACAAGTTGAGTGCTCAGACACAGGTCTCTGAGCCAAACCCACATCAGGCGTTTCATGCTGGTAGAGGTTACTCTTCTCGTGGCAGGGGAGGTAACAGTTACAGAGGGGGCTACAGAGGTCGCGGTACAAACTCTTACTCTACAAGAGGAAGGGGTTTCAGTCAACAGTTCACAGGAGGAATCGGAGCTGGTAACAACACGAGGCGTACTTGTCAGATATGAGGGAGATACGGTCACAGTGCTGCAAGGTGTTACAACAGATTTGATCAAGACTATGATGGGTCAGAATCTGCTCAAAATGCTCTTGCTGCTATGAAACTGTCCGATCAAGAGCAGAGGTCAGGGAGAGACTGGTATCCGGACTCAGGGGCTACTGCAGACATCACTCACAGTGAATCCCAGTTACAATCATCCGAGCCTTATGCAGGTAATGATCAGATTATGGTTGGCAATGGAGATTTCTTACCTATCTCTCATGTCGGTTCTGTTGACTTGCACACTACTCAAGGTATATTACCTCTTGTTGATGTGTTAGTCTGTCCAGGAATAGCGAAATCCTTGTATCAGTTTCAAAACTCACCACAGATTACCCTTGTGAGGTCTCATTTGACTCTGATTGTGTGTTTGTAAAGGACAAGGAAACAAACAGGGTGATAGCACAAGGAACAAGGCGTAAAGACCTTTATGTGTTGAAGGATGCGAGATTTCAAGCTTACTACTCTACAAGGCAGCAAGCTACAAGTGATGAGGTGTGGCATCAAAGACTTGGTCATCCTCACATGGAGATTCTTCAATACTTAGTCAGAAATAAGTTTATTGTAATGAATAAGAGAGAAACTCAGTTACTTTGTGATGCTTGTCAGCTTGGGAAGAGTTGCAAACTTCCTTTTTTATCTTCTAAAACAGATACTAGTAAACCTTTGGAGAGAGTTCACTGTGATTTGTGGGGTCCAAGCCCAGTTGTGTCTGATCAAGGATTTAAATACTATGTCATTTTCATAGACAACTTCTCTCGGTTTACTTGGTTTTACCCGCTGAAGTTAAAATCTGAGTTTTTTGAAGTGTTCAAACAGTTTCAGCGGATTGTGGAGAATCAGTTTAATACAAAGATTGTGCAATTTCAGTCAGATGGGGGAGGTGAGTTTGTCAATCAGTTGTTCAATGTTCATCTGTCACAATGTGGTATAAAACATCTGTTGTCTTGTCCCCACACGCCACAACAGAATGGCATGGCAGAGAGAAAGCATCGGCACATATGTGAACTTGGTCTCAGTATGCTCTATCACAGCAAGACTCCTCAACACTTATGGGTTGAAGCGTTCTTCACTGCTGCATTCTTGGGTAACTTACTGCCTTCGTCATCTCTTGAAGATCATAAGAGTCCCTATGAAAAACTTCATGGCAAAGCACCGGTTTATACGTCTCTGCGAGTGTTTGGATGCAAGTGCTACCCATATCTCAGACCTTACATGTCAAACAAGCTTGATCCGAAGTCCCTGCCATGCGTTTTTCTAGGCTACAACGAAAAGTACAAAGGCTATAGATGTTACTATCCTCCAACAGGAAGAGTATACATCAGTAGACACGTTCTATTTGATGAACAAAGCTTCCTATATTCAGACATGTACAGCAAGTTTCATAAAGAGTCTGTGTCACCTTTGTTCAATGCTTGGAAGAGAGCAGCTATTAGTCAAAGTGAAGAGACTGATGAAGTCATAATCACCGAAGAAGAGTTTTCAAAACAGAGAAGACATGATCAGACTACATCTGTAATAGATCATGTTGCTGCCTCTCCTGCAACAGAAGCCGGAACTTCAAGCAGTTCAGAAAGCACATCTTCTGAAGATACGTTGGATCAAGACAGTCCACCACCAGTCATAGTCCCTCAACACACTATGACAACTCGAGCCAGGTCTGGAATTGTCAAACCAAATCCTAAGTATGCATTGTTTACAGTGAAATCTGCTTATCCAGTTCCTAAATCAGTAAAAGCGGCTTTGCAAGACAAGGGATGGCATGGAGCAATGGATGTTGAGATGGACAACATGGAAGAAACTGAAACATTTGAGTTGGTCCCTCCAGAGGAGGATCAGAATCCTATAGGATGTGGTTGGATCTACAAAGAGAAGTTGAATGCTGATGGAACACTGCTGAAACTCAGAGCTCGTCTTGTGGCAAAAGGAAACCAACAGGAGGAAGGAGTTGATTTTCTAGAAACCTTTAGCCCAGTGGTCAGGACTGCGACGATTCGTACCATTCTTCATGTAGCGGTGAGCAAAGAATGGAAAATCAGGCAGTTAGACGTTCAAAATGCGTTTTTACATGGTGATCTCAATGAAACAGTTTACATGAAGCAACCACCAGGGTATGAAGATCCAACGAGACCAGACTATGTGTGCAAGCTCAAGAAAGCAATCTATGGACTTAAACATGCCCCTAGAGCATGGTTTGACAAGTTCAGTTCATTTTTGCTTCGGTTTGGATTTGAATGTAGCTTTCCAGATCCGTCTCTCTTCGTGTTTCATCAAGGCTCAGACGTCATATACCTTCTCTTGTACGTTGATGACATGATATTGACAGGCAACAATGAAGTGTTGATCAAGAAGCTGATGGAGAGCCTGAACACAAAGTTTAGGATGAAGGATATGGGGGAGATACATTATTTTTTAGGAATTCAGGTTCATCACAGAGAACAAGGGTTGTTTCTTAATCAGGCAAAGTATGCGCAAGACTTGCTGGTGGCGGCAGGGATGCAAGACTGTGCGCCAATGCCAACACCACTTCCTCTGAAGCTTGACAAACTTCCAGGTCAAGATGAAGTGTTTCCAGAACCATCATACTTTCGAAGTCTTGCTGGAAAGCTGCAGTATTTGACACTCACAAGACCGGACCTGCAGTTTTCAGTCAACTACATCTGTCAAAAGATGCATCAACCAAGCGTCTCAGACTTCAACCTTCTGAAGCGAATTATGAGATATGTGAAGGGCACAACTGAGATGGGTCTTAGCATCAACAAGAGCTCAGATTCAACGATGATATGTTACAGTGACAGTGATTGGGCTGGTTGTAAAGACACTAGAAGATCAACAGGAGGGTTCTGTACGTTCTTGGGCACAAACATTATCTCTTGGTCAGCAAAGAGACATGACACAGTCTCCAAATCATCGACAGAGGCACAGTACAGGACGATGTCGATGGCTGCATCTGAGATAGCGTGGATGCAGAATCTCCTCAAAATCATGGGACTGCAGCAACAGAAAATGCCGTTGCTTCTGTGTGATAATTTATCAGCCGTCTGTCTCACGGCGAATCCAAGGTTTCACAAAAGAACCAAACATTTTGAAGTGGACTTCCATTATGTGAGAGAACGAGTTGCTCTGAAGCTGTTAGAGGTTAAACACATTCCCGCTGCTCTTCAGTTTGCTGACATTTTCACTAAGTCTTTGGCTCAAGCTCCTTTCTATCGATTTCGGTCCAAACTCAGTGTCTCGCTTCCAACGCCACTGAGTTTGAGGGGGTGTAATAGTCATATGGGCTCTGAGACTGACGGACTGCGACATGAAGCCCATGATCAGACTAACTACTCTAAGCCCAAAGCGGAATCTTATTCAACGGTCAAAAACACTGAAGCGTTAACGACAAAGACTCACGCAAAGGGAGCTCGTTGTACGGTTCAGCCAGCTCACATAATAGAGACAGGCAACAGATTTAGCTGTTTAAGATTGTGTGCTGTCATTGTGTGACCTAGCTAGAAGATAAGGTTTAAGGTTGTGTATAAATAACAGAGTGAGGGGTAACGCAAAAGATGAGTTGAATAACAAAGAAAGTTAAAATTTTCATCTTCATTTGTGTCTGTATCTCTCTGTTATTTACAAACAATCCAACATACATTTTACACATTGATTACCAAACAAACACACAAATTTTGATATTTCCCTTCTTTTGCTTTCAAGATCGTTATTTTGTGAATCATTCTCGATTTACACAAACGCAGTAATGAGTGAGAAAACATTGGTCTCTAAATCTAGAAGACTAGACAACATATTAGATCGTAAAGAGAATCAAGGGATGATTCAACATATTAAATCTAAGCTTCACAGTGGCGTTAATATTCACACACGACACGCGCTCGAGGGGGAAGTCTACTTGAGGAGGTTAATGAAAAGCTTGAGAGGTTCAAAGTACGTACGGTTAACATCTCGGTGGGAGGAGAAGCTGATGAAGAGAAGAAATAAAAGAAATGAAGACCTTTAGAAAAGAAAATTGAATTCATTCATTCATTTCTAACGAATAAGACCTTTACATGTCAATAGCTCTTCATTTTTCTTGTCGAGCTCTTAAAGTGTATGTAATTTTTCTTTTTATCTTCAAGCTTATATATGGGCCTGTAAGGGTTCACGAATCTTGGGGCTATAAGGTTGTTATAGTTTCAAAAAAGCACATATTGAAATATGTTTATACCTTTCGTACGTGATGATTTGTATGCATCAATTGTTTTTCTCAATAAAAAAGAGATACATCTTATGGAGTTACAAACCAAGAACAGTCAGAGAATTTAGAAAGTAGAAGCTTTGATAAAAAAGGAATCCAAAGTACAATTATTTTGAATATTGATTCATTCGTAAAAAACATTTCAGATAACAGACTAAACTAAAGAAATGAAAAATAAAAAAAATGAAAATTAATACATGCCTAATAAGAACGACCATCCATGAAGCAGTGAATGAAGCATGTGAAAAGATGGTTAGCTGATTTCCTTTCCATGTGTGAAGAAATTATTGATGTCTATGCTAGATAGAGTTTCTCTATCCAGCCCTAGAAGTTTAGCCCTTGGGATTAATTGAATCTCCTTCACTTAACGAGTTGCCGGTTTGGAGATGGATGTATCGAGTCTTGATTTTTTTTTTTTAAATGTTAATTTATTCAAATCCAAAAATTCATGTTGTAAAAAGAGTGAAAATTTGCTACCAAGAGTTTTCAGAGAATATAAATTGCTTGGATTGAAATACTATACATGATCTTGTGGTCTTCATCGTGAGTCAAACCAAACTTGGAGAGCACTTTCGTAGGTACATTCCCCGCTTGTTCCTTTTGCTGAGGCAATCCTTCTCTCACTTGCTTGTCAATGACTCAATGGTATTGACGCCAGGAGTCTTGAATTTATTTCTTTCCATAAGTAATAAATCACTGCTAGGAGGATTAGCTTGCATAGTCAATTGAGTTTTTTACATGGAGTGGGAGAGAGAACCCAACCCACAATATTCTAAAATTCCAAAGGAGGAGATAATAAAATTTGTTACAAAAGTATTCCAAACCAATGTAGGAACAGATATTTTGGATTGCTGAACCAAACTGATTTCAACCAAGGAACCTGAAAAGGATAAGGATGAAGTAATTGCCAAGTGTTTGTGTTTGCGGTAGAGAACAAGCCTGGAGGATTTTCAAGTGAATTTCTCCAAAAAACTATATCCTATCATCAATTTCTGATCCACACAAATCAAAGTGTTCTAATTGTGTCAAGTGTTAAGTTATATAAGCTATTTGTCTGGAAACATAGCGTATGTTGTTTTGACTCTTTTATCTACAAATTCGGATGGATTGTGTAGTTAACTTTAGCTTCTCTAAACTTTGAGAAAATGATTATACTAGTATGCAAAAATAAATGAAATTCTAATATTTTAAATATATTATCGATTACTTTTTGAAATAAATTTTTCTTCGTTTGCATTCCGCGTTTATAAATTCGAAATTATAGGTTGTCAACTACAAAAATGTTTTATCAATGTTGAATGGACCATATAACTGATCAGAATAAAGCTAAGTATATCTCTGTCTCAAATAGACTTTTATACAATATAAGTCTTAGAATAAAAAATCAGGAAGGGTATGATTAGATTAAGACTAATAATCAGCTTGTGTGTTGTTATCCTCACCAAACCTATTTAGCACCTTTTTCAGTCTTCTAACTAGCTATGCATCCTCAGGTAATTAAACCAAAAAAAGAATTGTTGCAAATATTTTCTTTACCCGGTTGCTAGAGTTATATATACACATGAACATGAAAACAAGTGCATATTGTGAGTTACTTTTTCAGAATAAGTCACTTTATGTAAAAATTATTAATAAGTTTTCCATTGAACTTTCTACGCAGAAACTAAAACTACATCGAAATTTAAATTACCTCTTATACGAGATATGAGGTTTAGTCAGAAAGGCTTTGATGGTTCGAGATTCATCTCAGGGAAAAGTGGTGGGGGGAGGTTTCCACTTGACTAAAAGGAGAGAGTCATCCCGATCATCCTATTGGCTTTAAGAAAGAGGATGGTTTTTATAGTCAACGCAACTTCGTCATTTTCATGACGATAGCTGGTCAATATATGTTACAACAAGAATTATTCCATGGCACTGAAGGCTGTTTAGTGTTTTTTTTTTGTTCATAAACAAAAAATCTAGAAATTGTATAGGTCACGGTTCAAAACTGTTTCATGCTTCTGTGAAATTAGCTATAGAGTAAAAGGGATATATATATATAATGATATAATCCATAACAAACACTAGTTACATCAACTATTATTACCAACCCCTATGAAAACTTTGTCCATCGGTAAAATAAAGCAACTGAGTATCAGTCAAGTCATTGACTGTGATTACATTTGCAAGTACATCAAACTAGATTGTAGACAATAGTTTAAAGGAAAAAGAAAAACTTTAATACAGTACGACCTTATCTTACGGTCTTAACGGGGCCTAACCATGCATGCAATGCATCACTAGACACCATTTCTTTATTTCATACACATATATATATATATATATATATATATAATTATATAATATATAGAAACGCACAAAATCACATAGTTATTTATCGTAATGATTAGTTTATTTTGTTATCAAGGAAAATTCCACAAGTAATCGTCTCCTCCGGTGTAACCATCAGCGTCGGAAGCAGCATCAAAGGTGGATTGACGAGGCGGGCTGAGAAGCATTCCTTCAGCCATATTCATGAGCACATTAGGCATGTCGAATATCAAATCCTCGTCCATGTATCCATTTATATTCACATTACTCCCTTCAACACTGCTTGAAGCGTTGTTATTATTGGTACTTACAATCGCATCCCTAGCAGCACCAAAAGCAGCGGCGGCTGAAGCGGCTGCGGCTTGGATGTCTCCTGGAGACATGGAAGCTGGGACAGGGAGAGATGAAGCTGAGTTTGGAAAGTTGAGCTCAGTTTGAGTTCCTTTGAGAGCTAGAGCTGCCACGTCATAGGCTATTGCCGCCATCTCCGGGGTAGAGAATGTTCCTAACCAGATACGGGTAGGTTTTCTCGGCTCACGGATCTCAGACACCCATTTGTCTGAGTTCCTACGTTGTCTCACTCCCCTATACAAAGGGTGGCGGCCACCATTTTCTTTGGAGGTTCCCGGCATGTTGGTAATAAGAACTAGGGTTTTGAAGAGAGATTAGTGATGTGTTTGATGAAAAAGAGGAAGGGATCGAAGCCATTTTATGGGGAGGAGTTAAGTTAGTTGAAGAGTGAAGTAGTGAGGAGTGAAGACAAGAGAGTGAAGAAAGTGCAAACCAGTTATGGATGAAGAGATTAGGGTTTGGGAGGGATTGATCACAGCTCGAAGGTGATGAAGTTAAAGCTGTAAAGACAGATTTTAATTGCTCCTCTGGTTGTATAATCGCGTTATTTGGGTGGTGGCCAAATAAGTCGCCGATGGTATATATTTCTATCTAAAGTGGTCGCTTTCTTCATCTCAGTTTCATGAATATGTACGTTTTGTCATGATCTTGACATCACTTAATTAGATATTGGGCTACTTGTACTTTTGCTTAAAATAACCTGAGGTAAATTAATAACGCTTCAATGTGTTAGCTTGGTTAAACAAAATTTGCAAAATAGTTTTATGTAGTTTACATTGGTTAATTCTACTGAACAAAATCATGTAGTTAACACTTTAACTTGTTTTATCGAATTTTTGGGGGTGAAACAAAGAGTAAATCATGTTTCCAGGCACATTTTTGTGTAAGAGTAATTTTTTTTAGTTTGTGTGATTTACTTGAGGTTAAACTATATCTTTATTATAGCCATCAACGTATCCACTTATTTTGCTATATCTACTCTGCTGTAGTATAGCTACGACTTCTTCAGTTAAAATCATAATCAGACTTTAATGTATACATGTATTGCTTACTTGACGGGATGAGTCAGCTCTACTGGTTAGAGTCTTGGGGGCCAATTGTCATGCTTCCGGGTTCGACGCCAGCCGGAGGCGAACTGCTCATCCCTGTCACTAAAATGGGTACTGGGCCTTCGGGCTCAGGGAAAAACCTTCCGGGTGAAGTTGGCCCGCTGCCTAACCGGGCCCAGGGAATGACCCGCGAAGCGGGGAACCCTGGATTATCAAAAAAAAAAAAAAAATGTATTGCTTACTTTGGTGGTTAATGGTTCTTTCATCATGGAAATGAATATAGGGTTGACTTGATGAATGATATTTATATAATAATCACAATATCCAAAAGTGTTTAAGAAATGCTAAGAACGACTTAGTGTGTGCCTGTGTGATCGATCGCTGTTTAGGTCAATTTCTTTGAGGCTTTGTCACTCCACTAAACATCACAATACTGTAATAGATTTTCTAGATTTTTCTTAAGCATGTCAAATCGATAAGGGTAAGAAATCCACATCACGTGTCGGTATAGCGTGGAATATTTGTCCGCATCAACCATATATATTATTAAACTGTTCTCTATCATGTACTGAACGTTGGTGTGTGCGGGTTGACACTTGATCTACAAGGCTGCTGCCAAATATCTATGTGACATTTTTTACATCTGAGTTGAGAGGTTGAGCACCAATGATTTCGATCATATTTTACAAAAGGAAAATCAAACATGTATATTGTTGTAGTAATTAAAGCAATTTAACAACTATGTCTTATTTAAAAAGTCGCCCGAGTAATTTTTCATAACAATTTGGATACATATGTCAACCAAGCTACCTAACTCAAAATAGTCCAATCTGATTCATACATAGTAGTATAACACGCTCAATTTGTCTGTAGATAATAGTGAGTTGAGATGTATGAACATCGGTCGGTCCAATAATCTAAAAAAATAAAGTTTTAACGTAGATTAGATTTGGAGAATATTTATATCTGTAATCGACTGTCTTGTAATAATTTTCATTTGATCTTAATTTTCATGCATATGATATATACACTACTCTTAAAAGCTAGAGTGTGTTTATTAAAGCAGTCGGTAAATCCTTTCTACATAATAAAAAATAATGGCAATATAAAAGGATTCCAACCTACAAGTTTGCAAGTAGCTCAAAAACTATTTCAACTGATACAAACAGGTAATAAACATACATTAAGATGATGACACAACTTTTCATATACAATCGTTTTTTGTCCTGAAATTACAACATAGTTCTGAAGACTTAATCTAGCAGATTTTGCTAAACTATCATCTTTTACATTTTCATTTCTAAATACCTTCATAAAATTTTATTCACCAGTTCCTTTGATGAGTTTCAGAACATCACAACTTATTCTTTCCTGTCCATCTTGTATTTTCTCTAAAGTTTGATATAATGCATTGTAGCTTAAGAAATCAATAAAACAAGTACAATGATAGAACATGTTTGAAATATAATTAAAGTGAAATGTTATTTCTTATTGCTCTGTTATACAAAAAGATCTAGTATTTATTAGTATGTTGCTGCCAAGCATGGCAGGTAGCCTGTAGTAGCAAACCTTGACATGTCAGCTACTTGTAATTACATTATGGGCTCCAAAGTTGTAAGCCCATCAAGTTTTTATACTTAGTTTCACAAGCTTAAAATTTATGAAATATCTATAGCTTATGACCACCTTTAGAAATGATATTTTGCGATAAACAAATACAATTCTTAGAAGAAAGAAACTGAAGAAATGCTTTCAAATCTAAACAAAATATTCATTTTATAAAAGGTCTCACGAGAAACAAAACACCTCTGAGAAAGGTTTATCAAGGGCATTTCATTTTACCACTCTTGGAAACAAACACACAAACAAATAAAACTGAAAAGAGTGAAGACACAATAAAGAAAAACACAAACAAACAAAACACAAACACAAACGATGATATGAAATACTACGGACCCTTACTCTTTAGTACTTGTAGGCCTTAACCTGAAGGCTCTCACCTTTGTAAGTACCAAGTGTCGCCTCAGAGTTAGCCTTGCATCTAACCAAGAACACATCTTGCGCCTTCTTCACATTCTCCTCTTTCCCTCCCCAAGTCTTAAGCGCGCTCTGCTGCAACGCCCTTCCAAAGCAAAAGGAGAGAGACCAAGGCTTCTTTGTCTTCAGCTGGTTCATCGCATTCAGGTTTCTTGTCGCCTCTTCCTCGCTCTGCCCTCCCGACAAGAACAGTATGGCTGGAACAGCTGCTGGTACGGTCCTCTGAAGGGCACGGACAGTGTGCTCTGCGATTACCTCTGGTGCAACCTTGGGGCTCTCTGAACCTGGAGTCACCATGTTTGGTTTTAGAAGCGTTCCTTCAAGCATCACATGGTGATCGCTCAGAGCCTTGTAGCAAGCGGCAAGGAAACGCTCTGTCACCTCTGCACACTTGTGGATATCATGAGACCCAACAACAGAAACATCAGGCTCCACAATGGGTACAAGACCGTTCTCCTGACAAATGGCCGCGTATCTAGCCAATCCATAAGCGTTCTCGTGGATGGCTAACTCTGATGGCTCGTTTGGGCCAATCTTAAGCAGTGCATGCCACTTAGCAAAACGAGCACCCGCTTCGTAGTACTTCTTGCAACGTTCGCCAAGACCATCAAGACCCTGTGTGATGGTCTCACCGTTGGTTCCAGCTAGCTCAACGGCACGGCCCTTGTCAACCTTAATACCAGGCAAAACTCCACCTTCCTTCAAAATGTCCACAAAAGGCGTCCCTGTGCACAAATAATCACACCATCCAGAATAAGACATCGAGAGCAGCAGAGCTGGTCCTGACATTTGGGGTGCTCAATTCAAATTTTTATAAAGAGCTTTATAAAAGCTATTGTTTTTTTTTGAACACAACTTAATTTCATTCAAACTCAACTCTTTCGGTTACAACAAGAGGGAAAGAATCCTCTTTGATTCAAAAGATAAAACTACAATGACACAAGCAAATCGACAAGATAGTACTTCAAGAGAAAATGACAGCAAATTCAAGACGAAGCTCGAATGCATCGATAAAGCTTTAACGACAAAGTCGAATAGCTGAAAGATAGTCACATGTGACGTTAACACCCAATCCGCACCTCGGAGAATCGTCGAAACGAAATCCGTTGCATCTTCAGGCCCCAAACGGACCGCTACACAAGATAGCAAAACGGCTATAAATATGAGTGGACACTTCCATTTAACGTTTGGAAGGGAAACACTCCTTAACAAGGAGGTAGTGGATATAGCGGTTCGCTTCTCTAAAGAGAAGGATGCTAATGGTGATGAAGACGATCCCGGTAGACCAACCGGTAGTGGGGAGGATATTAAGCTCTTCGCACAAGAGAGATGCATCGTTATATGTAAACCTGCTTCGGTATCGACTTCGGCAAACTCATAGATAACCTTTAGGCAATTAATCAAGGAGACTAAATACCCCCACAACATTGTGGGCTGTGAAAGCAAAGGTCTGGGCCACTGATAATTAAAAACTATTGGACTACCCAAGCCCAATTTCAGTAAATGTAAGCCCATCCCAAGCACATTTGAAACGTAACCTCGTCGGGAAGATGAAAGCTTGGCGGATGAAGTGCGGCGACCGGTGAGCGGCCAGGATAGGCTTGGTGAGGGGGGGATCGTTGGCTCAGGCCTCCGACCAACAGCTGGCAGGATGAGACGCGACAGAGAAAGATAGCTGAAGCTTTTCTTAACCCGATTAGGACAGAGCTTCGACAAGAGAACGGAGAGGTCTTGTGGCTGAGATGACGGCAGATATGGCTGGTGAGGCGCAACTCTCACTGAATGAACGGCGTCGACCCCAACAAGGGGTGAGAATTCGTCGAGAAGAAGGTAAGCGTGGTCGCAAACCGAGGTTGATGAAGTACGGCGACTGTAACCGGCGAGAGGCTCGACGGGTTGGGGAACCCCCCAGAAAATGTCAGATCCGGTGGAACCAGATCTGTAGTGAGACAGACAAAAGCTTCGACTCGCACCAAATAGCTTTCTCCAAAGAGAAATGTTGGCGTGAGCAGAGATCTTGACATTAACGGAGACCTGCAGAGATCTTGACATTAACGGAGCACCAGGTCGAAGAACTGGTGTAGACGGTGAAAACAAAACATAGATATGGAAAACGAAGAGAGCTAGAGCGGAGGGCCCGACGCCGGCGGCCAGAGGCTTCACCGGCGTCGAGATAAAAGCTCTTGTTTAAAGAACCATAGTTTTATAATGTAGAAAATAATATCCAAAATAATTACAATAAAAAATAGAACCTAAAGTAATTACAAAATAAACATATCAATCTAAACAGAATATTTTATGTCTTTTGAAGAATAATAATTATTTTAACTAAAAGTAATATTTTCTTTAATTTAACTTCTCTACTAGTTAATTTTATTTATGTCTAAATCATAATAATGTGAAAATCCCCTAATATTTTATTATAATATTTGTAACTTAATCTCAATTTTTATTTGTTTTATACATACATACTACTTTATATATAATTATATAAATGATCAGCCTTCTCAAAAAAATAATATATAAATGACTTTTTCTAAAACATAGGAGGATCCCATCCAAATGTTTCACATTAATGTGTTCAGGCCCAGGCAGGGATGAAGTACCATTAGAGCTCTTCTGGTAGAGAGTTTCTTCAACGAGGATGACACCACTGAGGCAAGGAAGTGCACCAGGAGTAGTGAAAAGAAGCTCACGGAGAGCACGTCTATTAGACTCAACGTTCTCGACGTTGACGCTAGAGAAACGCTTTCCAATGGTATCGGTTGATTCATCAGCAGCGAGGATACCCTTTCTAGGTGTGCCAATGTAGGCAGCATTGGCTATAAGCTCATCTGCGAGTTTCAAAAAAAAAAAAAATTTACAAAAAAAAAAACAATACAAGATAACAAAGCTCAATCAAAACAAGATTCGACAAGTAACTAGAGCAGTTGCTGTTATGAACCCAAACGAGCAGAGTTTATATCCAAAGCTTCTGATGTATGTATGGGAGTCATCTACCAATATAATAACAATATTTTTGATATAGTATGATTAAGAAATTAAATTTGAAATTGTAAAAATGTACCAACCAATGGAATAAAAACAGATATCCAAAAATTCTCATAAATTTTCTTGAAGAATTTTTTTTTGAGAGACTAATCTCAATCTCTCTTAATATTTTTTTTTTCCTTTTTTATTATTTTACTTTAAGAACTATAAGCGCCTAGAATCTTTAACTAAATCCAATTCACAAGTTGAACTATAGAATTAGAACATTTCCAGATTGGAAAATGGATGAATTATACATATATATATATATATATAGATTAATTTAAAACTAAAAAGATATACATATTAATCATTTAATTTTTTAATTACATACTTTCTTTGTTTTATAATGTAAAATGATAATAAAAATTTATGCTTCAAAATATAAGAGTTTTGGTATTTTAAAAAAATTGATCAACCAATAATATTTACTGCATTATTTATGATTAGTTTTTTTTATATTTATGATTAGTTAACTCACTTTAAATTTATATTATTAAATAATATATTTTTTTTAAATGAGCTCATAGTTCAATTAGATATGTAGGTTATATTAGTACTGATTTCTCATGTGGAACATTAATGACGATAGATGCATTCACCATAGTTTCAACGTTACAACAAACTAGTGTCAAATATAAGCGGATTTGGGAGTTCTATCCCAGAAGGAATCCCATTTCGTGTATTGCGTTCTCCAATACTATGTTCTCATACGCAGGAATATCCCTGTTAGCCGGTTTATTTCATATGTCTATAACCAAGACATCATACAATATGATACAGATGTGGTATATGATTTGTCTCGTTATGCTAGAGATCAGCTCTGTCCACTGATAGTCTTTTAATTTGGAAGCTAAACGTCTATACATTAATCATATAATTTCGGAAACTGAAACTGATATTTTATCTCGCTATGCTAAACAAGAGTGAACGAACGAAAGCATCAACATCAAAGCAGAAACTGTTTAAAGGAAAACGAAGGATGGAAACTTTTAACGCAAACGAATCGTGCACATTGATAAATGCATTACAAAGAGAAAGAAAGAGAGAGAGGTGAGGAGGTTGCTTACCGGCGTATTTGGTGGCGAAGGAAGCCATGTTTTGTTGAAGCAAATTGGATGAAGAGGAAAGTGAGTGATAGTGTAGTATTTTATATAATGCAATCATGCAAGGGATGGGGGAAGGTTCGAGAAAAGGTGGACACTCCCATTAAAGCTTGCTAGTTAATTAATCAACAACAATATTTATAATCTCTTTTTCCACACGTTATTATTTCAAAAGTTTCTTATTAAAAGAAAAACACCTGAACGTCACGAAGTTTGAAATCACATCTTGGACTTGCTTTTATCTCAATGTTGATAATATTTGAGAAAATGGCATCATTCATGAGTCATCAAAGACGTCACGAAAACTATCGAGTCTGTTTTTTATTTAAGAAACATTTGGATACTCCTAATACTAGTTAATTAATCAACAGCAATAATTAAAATCTCTTTCCCACATACAAAAAACATGGTTCATTAATGTTTCAATACCAAGAGATATATGTTTTGAGTTTTGAAGAAAATGAATTATGTAGATTAATAAAGAAAATATTTATATAAGAATATTCTCAATATGATGCAAGTAAAACCATGTATTCACAAGATGGTTCCAAGAGGTGTAGTCAGACATGATATATTGTGGTTAGTAATGCTGAAATTTTTTCACTATGATGTTAGCTTTGTTTGTTTTGCGCTCTTCTGCATGGCACTCTTTAGTGGTGAAACGACGCATAACGAAAAAAAAAGCCTAAAGTTTATAGTCGGCTATTGTATGCCTTTTACATGGAAAAAATTCATTTTTACAGGTTTCAGAAAGTAACTCAAGGTTAGGCTCAGGGCTGGTGTCATTATTATACAACAAAAGCTCTATATATAGTATGATGATGTAAAAGCATAGCAGGTGGTGGTCTGTAGTAGCAAACCTTGACATGTCAGCATAACTTGCCACTCTTTTAAACAAAACACACACATAAGCCTGCAATAGATTATTAAGTACTGGTGGTTTTTTTACTTTTTAAGGGGAAACACAAAACACAAACGATGATATGAAAAAACTACGGATCCTTGAGTACTAAACTCATCCTTCAGTACTTGTAGTCCTTAACGTGAAGGCTCTCTGCCGCACCTTCACCAAGCTGAGCATCACCTTTGTAAACACCAAGAGTAGCCTCAGAGTTAGCCTTGCACCTAACCAAGAACGCCTCTTGCGCCTTCTTCACATTCTCCTCTTTCCCTCCCCAAGTCTTCAACGTGCTCTGCTGAAGCGCCCTCCCAAACGAAAACGAAAGCGACCAAGGCTTCTTCGTCTTCAGCTGATTCATCGCGTTCAGGTTCCTCGTCGCCTCTTCCTCGCTCTGTCCTCCCGACAAGAACACCACAGCCGGGACAGCCGCAGGCACCGTCCTCTGAAGAGCGCGGACAGTGTACTCCGCAACAACCTCCGGCGCAACTTTACCACTCTCTGATCCCGGAGTCACCATGTTCGGTTTCAGAAGCGTTCCTTCGAGCATGACATGGTGATCGCTCAGGGCCTTGTAGCAAGCTGCTAAGACACGCTCCGTCGCCTCCGCGCACTTCTGAATGTCATGAGAACCGTCAACGAGAATCTCAGGCTCCACGATGGGGACAAGACCGTTCTCCTGACAGATGGCAGCGTATCTAGCGAGCCCGTAAGCGTTCTCGCGGATGGCTAACTCTGATGGCTCGTTGGGGCCGATCTTGAGCACCGCGCGCCACTTGGCGAAACGAGCACCGGCCTCGTAGTACTTCTTGCAACGCTCGCCGAGACCGTCGAGACCCTGTGTGGTGGTCTCGCCGTTGGTTCCTGGTAGAGAAACGGTGCCCTTGTCGACTTTGATGCCAGGTAAGACTCCTCCTTCCTTCAGAATATCCACAAAAGGGGTCCCTGTGTGATCAAAAACAAACCTAATAAGCAACTTTTGGTATAGACAGCAAAAAAAAAAAAAAAAAAAAAAAATTTTGGTTTTTTTTTTTTTTTTTTTTGTCACAAGACAATCAAAAGCTCTTTAAAAATCTTATTAATCAATCAACTGAGTAAACTCTAGAACCTTATTTATACGAAAACCAAATAATCTAAAAAAACTACTCCCTCTGACTCATTGCACTAAGGTTAAGAAATTTATTTTTCTCCAAAAAAATAACTTTACAAATATAATTTAAAACTCATTCAACCAATTAAAAAAATAACTGCAAAATCTAATTGATTAGACAGTTTTAGTAAGTTTAAAAATAATATAAATATATCAAAACTTCATCTATTTTGAAACAACAAACCTCTTCTAAACCATCAAACTATTATGAAAAGGAGGGATTATTAAAACTCCACCTAATTAAGATAACTACTAAATATTAAGCAAGATAATTAAAATATAAATAACAAGACCGTTAAAATGAGTAAATCTTATTAATCAATCAAATGAGTAAACTCTAGAAGAAGCCTATTTATATGAAAACCAAATAATCTAAAAACTATTAAGATTCCACCTAATTAAGATAACTACTAAATAAACAAGATAATTAAAATATAAATAACAAGACTGGGATTAAAGTACCGTTGGAGCTTTTTTGGTATAGAGTTTCTTCAAAGAGGATGACGCCACTTAGACAAGGAAGTGCGCCTGAAGTAGTGAAGAGAAGCTCACGGAGAGCACGTCTGTTGGACTCGACGTTCTCTACGTTGATGCTTGAAAGACGCTTTCCGATTGTGCCGGTTGATTCGTCTGCTGCGAGGATGCCCTTTCCGGGTGTGCCGATGTAGGCAGCGTTAGCGATCAGCTCATCTGCGAGTGAAAAATAATACAAAACAATATAAGTTAGTGAACCGAACCGAACAGAGTTTTAGTTTATGTCCAAAGCTTCACAGTGATGTAAGGTACAGAGTAAACCTCGGATCGTTAAACCCTGTCCTAAAACTCAACTCATAACCTGAAGCAGTACTGATCTATCGACTTGAGGTGCGTAAAAAGATAGTTTATCAAAATCCTCGCAAGTATCAAAGTATACAAAAAAAAAAAAACAAAAGATTGAGACTTCATGTAAGCAACATAACAGAGTTGTAGCTTATGTTCAAAGCTACTGAGTGAGTGATGTAATAAACCTCAACACTAAGTCCTAAAACCCACATCACAAAAGAAGAAGAGATCGAAACTTTAACGCAAAAGAATCGTGGCATCGTGCAAACAGCTGATAAACGGATCACGGAGAGATAGAAAGAGGTGAAGTTGCTTACCGGCGTATTTGCTGGTGAAAGAAGCCATGGTCTGTTGAAGAAAGTTGGATACAGAGTGAGAGAGGTATTGGGAAGAGGAAAGTGTGTGTTTATAGAGATGATGAAGTGGTGGGAAGGTTCGAGAAAAGGAAGTGACGATTTTTTGGTCTCTTCTTCAAGCAAAACTTTTTCAGCCGTTGGATTGTCGCGATGCCGTTTTTTTTAATTACCGCGGGTAGTTTTTAACGGTTTTGAGGCGATGTGCTTTTAGGAACAAGGATAACTTCTACGACATTCTTCTTCTGAAGACGTGACCAGATGCCCAATGGGCCTACTATGCATCCCCGAAAAGAATTAAACTATATCATTTCTGATGTTTTTTTTTTAATATTTCAAAATTTCTTTTAGTTCACATCGAATGTTATCCTTACATGCATATGATATTTTTTAAGTAAACATATGTGCTCCGGATGTGGTGTTTGTTTTTTTAGCTACAAACATCTGAGAGATGAAATGATAAAACAATCTTTCAGCAGAAGCTACTCATTGCTAAGGTACACAGATATGGTCATTTTGTTGCTATGGATGTTCATGATAATACTTAACTCGACAAATCTGTTTTCATAAGAAATCCCAAGTGCCTGCATATTCTTTAGTGACACAAAACATGTGAAGTGCAGTACTGGGAAAAGCCTTTTTGCTCTTTTGTATTTTGTATAAAATGAAAAACAGGGGAGACAAAAGCATACATAAGATTTTGCTTTTAAATACTGCACATCTTCTTTTTTACTCGACTCAAAATTTTGACACTTTTCTACAACACGAGAGCATCATGAGGAATGGATCACAACAAACCTGTTTCCCCTGTGATGCCACCGCTTCCTCCAGCATAGGTTTCTTGGCCCTTCATATGGAGTCTACTCAATCATTTCCTAGCAGAATGGAACCAAACAAGAAAGGAACACGTAAAGATGGATTCATGCTGGATTGAACAATCGAGTTTGAGATCAGAGAGCCCTAGAGATTCACTATAGTACTAAGTTATACCTGTTTTATTGCATTCCCAATTCCCAAGCTCGGCAAAGAACTCTTGGTCAGACAAACTGCATGGACGATTGTTCCATTGGCTTCACTATTGGATGGAGGAATGGTAAGGTAAGAAGCTCCCTTGAATAGCCATTGAGCCGTTCCTTGACTGAAACAGTCCTCAAACATCTCTCCACATAATATACACGCGCACTGCTTCTCATCAGCAGCTACGGCTGGACCATCCTCACTTTCAGGTTCACTCAGAATTTCCTCATATTCAGGTTCTAGCTCTCCCGCTTTCGCTGCTACCCAATCATCAGCCTTTGGAAACCAAACCCTACATTTACTGTTTGTGCCACGTAACTCAAGCTTCTTCTTATCGTGCATCTCCATGTGCCTGTCAAGTTCTTCCTTTTCTTTAAGGCGAACGCCACAGGAGGTGCATAGATGTGGAAGGTCATAAAAGAGACTACTAATCACCGAGGGGTGAAGTTCACGGATCTTATCTGCCCTAAACTTCAATCCTATGAGGTTTTCGGGTTCTGAAACTGCCGTTTCGGCTGGTGCTACCTTCGGGACAGTGGATGGACCCTTCTTCACCACAACCAATGGCTGTGCATCAGACGGAACAACAACAGATACCGACGTAGAGCTATTGGTAGAATGATCAGGACTATGGTCTTGTGATATGAAAGGAGCAGCCGCACATTGTACAACAGATGGCAGCTCCGTCTTCGAAGCAGATATCAAGCCCTTTGAAACCAAGGAGCTCAAGAGGGACGAAATAGGATCTGAGGCTTTACTACTCTCTTTTGATGTCTGTGCTGATATGACACCGGTAAGAGACACTGGGTCCGAACCAAGCGGTGCAGAGGATCGTTCCACTTTCAAACGAGCTGATAATTTTTTAGCAGCCACTGAATTTGGCGAAGCCTTAGGCTTAGAGGCTGTTGATACGGTTAGTGCCCTTGGGTTAACCTGGGAACTCTCCTCCTTGATTGCACCATTAGTTAAATTATTAGAAAGGATTCCACTCTTCATGACTGCTTCCAGCAAATCACTCATGTTGCGTTGTCCTGTAGCTTCTGAAGCAATAGTAAGTCCTGGGGCATTTTCACCTGCTGACTTGGAGTCGAACTTTTCCCCCTGAAATGTATCAGGTAGGTCAATCGCATTTGTTTTCTTAAACTGAGGCCGCCCAGAGTCATCCCTGAGGACACTTTGAGATTTCGCTGGAAACCGGGAAGCCCTAGGATCACGTTGAGGGAGGGAATGAGTTCTTCTAGAATCTTGCTTGGTCACATTCTGTTTAAAAGTTGAATCATGTAAAGGCGACAGTCTATCTGACACCTTAGATTGAGGCTGAATTCCCTTTCTAGCTGCGTTAGAGGTTGAACTCATCGGAGGAAAAACTTCTGGATCATGCAAAGTCCTAGGAGAAGACGTCAAGCGGCCAAAAACACTTGGATCTTTTTGCTCGCTGGCCGGATCAAACCTTGGGTCGAGAGCTGATAGCCTTGGTCGTTTTAAGAGGTGATTTTCAGATTCCTACAAGAAGGGAAAGGGTTTAAAAAGTCAAGAAACTAAATAGAAAACTTCATAATAAAAAAGTAGTGCAAATGACTGTCATAGCTAACCAATCTCTCTGGTGCGTGAAGCTCATTCTTTGGGTTGACAGTGGCAACATCTGTTTCAGATAGCCTTGAGTGCATGTCCCACATAAACTCTTCTTCCTCAGAGTTTTTCCAACTATCATACGGCACACCCGTGTTTCTACTAGGACCACTTGATTCCAAATTTTCTAGTCTCGCAGTCGCGTAGTTGGAAATTCTGCTTTTGGTATGTAACACATCCCTCTGGTTAGAAATCAGATCAGGACCCCTGCTCACGGTTTCGTACCACTGTTTCTCACACCCGTCATCAGTAACCCTTGGACCAACTTTCTTAATCACTGGTCTAGAATTATGCGGTAGTTCAGAAGCATAATCATATTCCCCTGATATTGACTCAATATCTCTCTCGTAGAGGGGTTCACTGAGTGAGTCTCTTTGAGGTCGTCGAATGGTCTGAATTCAACACACAATCAGTAGACAGAACATAGGTTAAAAACTGTAACCATGACAAGGAAAACTCATTCTTACATTTACTTTAGCTGGACCTGCCCACGAGCCTCCAGATGCTATGCTTGAAACTCTTTCCAGTCTATCTGAATCCCTTGTCAAATTGGATGCGATCTCGGGGACATCAGTAACCATTCCTTTTGCCTGCACAAAAAAAAAATCAAAAGAAGAATACTCAGGAAACTTTTACAGAAGTTACATATCAGTATATAAACTCGTGTTTACTTCAGGTTTGTCCTCACTGATAATTTTCAGTTGCAGAAAGTTTACGTTGCTTACCCTTCCTGACTGTTGAAGGCGTTGCCTTTCTAGATACTTGGGATTCACATGGATGCTATTTGGTGGGCGCTGAGATTGCAGGTCAGCTCGGCCTGTGCTACTAGCAGCAGCTGAGCCATCACTTTTAGCATTAAAACCAAGTTCTTTCTCAATTTGCTGAAGTGTGTTCGGATGAAAGACTCCTTTCCAAGTTCCAAAGAGATGCCGCATATTAGAACGCATAGGAGGGTCAACTTGTCTGTAAGCCTTAACAAATACCTGCACAGAATTAAAAAGAGGAAAATCAGAGATGACGCAGCCAGAAAAAAAGAAAAGAAATTATATAACCATGACTATCAATTTAAAACACCAACCTCAGGAAGCTTGGCAGCAAAGTACTTAATGTAATCCCTTCCAATGTTCTTCACAATGCTGTCCAATAGGTACAATGTTGGCAGCTTCTGATCACTTGGTACCTGCATAATACTCTTCAAATCAGATACCCAGGAAGAAAAGGCCAATTTGATCTCATAGAGAGTAACCAACAAGGAGACCCTAAAGGATAAGAACTACTACTAAAATTTGGAGCATAAAATATGATGACATTCAAACTACTACTAAAGTATATTCTGACAAACAAGGAAACTAAAGATGCACACAGAAGGCCATTAAAGAACATCAGCGAAAAAATGGCAGCGTGACACTATTAGAAGTCTCAGCTTCTAAGCTGAAGTGACAAAAAAAAAAGAGAGAGTAATCCTTGTCTTCCCACGACTTGACTGAACAGGCTCCAATGCTTCTCTGCTATCCAAATACGAATAAACGCTGTCTTCTCTTCCTTGAGAGTATTCGGTAATCAGAAGGCACTAACAGAAAATACAACCTCACATAAAACAGAGCTTATAGAGAGCTCTTCCTCAAATAGACAAATAATAAAGTGAGATACAATGGAACAACCCCAACGTTGTCAAAGAGACTACACACTCCTATAAGCAAAACTCAGTACAAGGACCTGAGAAGCTGATATATGCATTCTCGAAAAAAGAATATGAAGCAAAATATTGCAGGGGCAACAGCTCATTTGACATAGATATTTTCCAGAATGGGATCCAGTAGATGACATAAACTAGAAACTTTGATTCACAAGTATAAAACTAAAAGAAAGCATATATAATTCAGAGAAGACACAATTGAATTGAATTTTTCTCATTAAGCCTCGTATACATATCACAATCTCAACCACCACCTTCACCTTATTTACCTTATATATAATACAATTCCTCAAAAAAAAAAAAAAGAGATTCAAGAAAAAATGGATCAAAGAGTATAACAAACTATAACAGTGATCATGATTCACCTCGAGGATGTTGTTGCAAACGGTGGCAACAACGGCCTTAGCAGCGTGAACATTCTCTCCAGCAATTATCGTGAGGTTCGTAATGATCGGCTTCGAGTTGATCGTAAGCTCGGATAGTGCAGACTTATACTGGTTCACGAGCTCGTAATGTGGATGAACAGGTTGCGGCTGATAAGCCTCCCCGCTCGGATCACTAACAACTCCACTCTCCATTTCTCTTCCCCCAGCAGCTCGAAACCTTGAAGACGACGCCGCACCGATCGTTCTCTGCGACGTATTCGAATTCACATCGCTGAGCCTGGGCTTCTTCATAGGCCCTGGATCTCTCGATCTATCGAAAGGTCTACGCGAATTCTCCATCTTCAGGACTATATCAACACACGAATCGGAAAAAAACAAACTAATCGGCAAAAATCGATTGCGATCACAACGATCAGAGGGAGGCAGAGCATTACAGCAATCAGTAGCTTCAAATACAAATCAATAGAAGGAAAAAAAAAAAACCTAAATTGCGATCTATAGAGCTGAGATAGGAGCGGTTTGGATTCGGCACAAATGGCAGAGATTGGGACGAACTCCGATCAATTAGGGTTGATAATTGGGGATTTTAAGGAGACGAGATCGGAGCTGGCTTCAGGAATATTAGGCCCAGTTAGTGGCCCATTAGTGATCTGAAACTGACCACAGTAGGAATTAATAGGTCCGGTTGAACCATCTGGTTTAAACCAAGGTGATAAAAGAAATTCTTACATTGAACCAAATCTTGATCAGGTAAACCAGAAACCAATAGCAAATAGTGGAAAAACTATTGGTTGGACTGTAGCTTTAAGTTTATTTGTTGTGAAATATGATTAGTAATTTTAAAATTATAGACAAAATATTTAAAATGTAAATCACTGTTGGATCCCAACATATCACCTACAAAAAAAAAAAAAAAATCTAACATTGGTTGGGTATGTACAATCTACCATTTGAATTGTAATACCAAAATTGAATTTAACATAACATGAAACTAGGCATGCTAAAAAACTAATTATAATAGAAAAAAAACATTGAGAGTAGGAAATTCAATTCCGCAATTATCAGAAAAATTTTAACGAGAAAAAATTTAAATTGGATAATCTCAATTATAAAACATTAGTATTTTAGTATATTTAGTTTAACAATTAAATTTTAAAAAGGCCAATGCAATCATAGATAGATAGATAGTAGATCGAGTTCTAAAAAATACGTTTAAAGTTATTAATTGCGATACTCATGCGTTCTATTTCATGTTTCCAAAAATTTTAATTATTTCTTTTATTTTAGATACTTATCTAAAACTCCAATGTTGGAGGTGTTATTAATTGTCTCTTGTGACTCTATTTAATATGAACAAAAGTGCACTAAAAATCCGCCAAACCATATAGGAAACAAATAATTATTTTCTATTAGTCTCTTGGACAATAGGAAAGATGATTTGAAAAATTAATAATTTAATCATCAGTTTTCTTGTTATTCTTTGCAATCTTTCATATCTTCTCTCTTTTTTTTATGTGAGTAAAGTTTTATTTCATTCGTAAATAACTAAACTATGGATCAACTTTTTTTATATGATTGTCGTATATAGTGCATAGTGTTAGCACGTTAACTATTTTGAAATAATCAAATAGACATAAGTTGAATAGTTTTCATTTAATTCTATATATTTACAGCATTAATTTCATAGGGAATAGATTATTAAAAATGGAATATTTGCATGTAACTATTACGTTTTCAATTTTGAAATGAAAATAATTTATACTATATAATTTTTATATGGATTTTTATATTTATTATTATATAATTTAAATTTACATATAATTTTAGTATGGATTTTTGTATTTAGATTATTAAACAGAAATTTATATTTACATATGATTTTCATTTTATTATATGATTTTAGTATGTTTTTTTTTGTATTTCAGAAGTGCTTTTTAAAAATACATAAACATACATCTTTTAAAACACTGAAGGAATATCAATTTAAGCTACTATTTACGAAATTACATATATAATGTCATGATGATATAAGTAACCGAAAGAACATTTTAATTGCTATTATACTAAATCGAATTCAATAAATAATAAGTTCTTGATTTTAGTTCTTTTATCCAAACCATATTTATGATAAAATGAAATTAATATATGGTCTATTTTCACAATTGTATCCTTTCCTTTCACCTCATAATGTTATCCTCATGACAAACAAAGTCAACCAAAATTAATTGTCTACTATTTTCACCAATTAGTACACCCAAAATGTATTGACATAGCTAGATTAACAATAATAACAGAATTATGGTCTTCATCTTCTTCTTCATTTCAGGGTGAGTTGTTAAGAAAAATAGAAAATAGCTAAAAAGGAAAAGAAAAAGAAAAAACAGATAACAAATAATCTTATTTCTGGAATTCAAAGCCTCTATGGATTCTCTCAAGATCAAACATATAAATTTTGTAATCTGTTAATATGGTTTTTGCTCATAGAAGATGAAACTTGACACCCACGTTTGATTTGAAAAAAGAACACCAACCCTACCAAATATCCATTACACCCACATCAATCTCAAGCTTTTCATCATCATCTGGTGTTTATTATTGGATTCTCATCGTTAATCCATTGGTCTGAATGGCATGTAAGGACACATACATTCCTTTGTTATTTTGTCATTGAAAATCTAATCCAAATTGTTAAAAAGTGTTTGTTTATGTTTAATCATATATTCTTCAATGAAATTATTGTCTTGTTTTGTAGATTGAAGGGTGATTAAGAGAGCCTCCTTACATACTCCTAAACATGACTTCATCTGGTAAGAGAAGCACAAGGCGAGGATCATCATCAGCTTCCAAGAAACCGGTTCTCCAACCCCAGGATAGTGGAAGCAGTAGCCTAAATGAGAACCCCTCCCCTAAACCCGGTTCACCTCTCCCTGAACCGGTTTCTTCGAACACCGAGAGAACCGTCAAGACGCTACGGTTATCCAAAGCCATCACCATCCCCGAGGGAACCACTGTCTTCGACGCTTGTCGAAGAATGGCTCGTAAAAAGGTTGACGCGGTTCTTCTAACAGACTCAAGCGCTCTTCTTTCAGGCATTGTCACCGACAAGGACATAGCGACAAGAGTGATCGCAGAAGGGCTAAGACCAGAACACACTCTTGTCTCCAAAGTCATGACAAGAAACCCTATCTTCGTCACATCGGAATCTCTCGCCATCGAGGCTCTTGAGAAGATGGTTCAAGGGAAGTTCAGACACTTACCAGTCGTAGAGAACGGCGAAGTTATCGCTCTTTTAGACATAACAAAATGTCTCTACGATGCCATCTCACGCATGGAGAAAGCAGCTGAGCAAGGAAGTGTTTTAGCTGCTGCTGCTGTGGAAGACATTGAACGTCAATGGGGAAGTGACAACACCTCAGCTCCATATCCTTTCGTTGAAACGTTAAGAGACCGTATGTTCAAGCCTGCCTTGTCCACAATCATTACAGAACACTCAAAAGTTGCAATCGCGTCTCCCTCAGATCCCGTCTTCGTTGCGTCCAAAAAAATGCGTGATCTACGTGTTAACTCCGTGATCATAACCGTTGGAAACAAAGTCCAAGGCATTCTAACGTCAAAGGACATATTAATGAGAGTCGTGGCTAAGAATCTCTCCCCTGAGCTGACTCTCGTTGAGAAAGTAATGACACCAAACCCTGAAACTGCATGCATGGAGACAACAATAGTCGATGCGTTGCATGTCATGCATGACGGCAAATTTCTACACCTTCCGGTTTTAGACAAGGACGGGTACGTAGTAGCGTGTGTTGACGTGTTGCAAATAACTCACGCGGCTATCTCCACCGTCGAGAGCAGTCCAGGAGCTGTTAGCGACATGGCGAACACCATGATGCAAAAGTTTTGGGACTCGGCTCTAAGTTTAGACCCGCACCCACCTGAGGATTACGAGACACACAGCGATTTGTCGTCTACGATGTTGTTGAACTCGGAGGGAGGAGGAGGAGTAGACTCCGGGAAGCTGCAGTCTTGTGGGAGTGTGAGTTTGTTTGCTTTTAAGTTCGAAGATCGTAAAGGGAGAGTGCATAGGTTTGAGTCGACGGGGGAGAGTTTTGAGGAGGTGATGAGTGGTGTGGTGCAAAGATGTGATGATGGTGATGTAGGGGTTCAGATAATGTACGAGGATGATGAAGGTGACAAGGTTTTGATTAGTAGGGACAGTGATGTTGTTGCTGCTGTTGCTTTTGCTAGGTCTTTGGGACATAAGGTTTTGAGACTGCATGTGGATTTTACTGAGGTGGTGAGTGTTGAGAGAAGTGGAGATTTGTCTGAGGGGAGTTGTGGTGATGGTTGCGGTTGGGTTTGGTGGCAGGCTGGTGTTGTGGCTGGGGCTGTTGTCTTGACGAGCTTAGGTTTTCTTGTTTACCTGAAGCGTTCCAAGAAATGATTGTATTTTAAATGATTTAAATCGAAAATGTGGTTTTTGTCTTTTTCGATTAACATTTGTAAAACTAGTTTCTGGTGGATTATACATATATGTCTTATTTTCGAGAGAATTTTAAAAATGTATTTATTGCTTTCATGCTTATATGTTATCATTTTTTTTTAGTTGTATTTTTTTTTTTTTTTTGCAACCTAAGGGCATGATTATCAGAGTTTTTACTGGGGTTTTATGACTTAAATCTTAATCCCTAGGGTGAACCTAGAGGTTCACCAACCAATAGGATTGTGTTATTTTATATTCGATATCTTTTAAAAAATAAAACAAAATACTATCAAATTATATTATTTTTTAAAAAATTAAAAGGTAAAAATAAATAAATAAAAAATAGTAGTAATTACCAAAAAAAAATATTTTTAACGTCGTCAGCAAAACATTAAACCCTAAATCTTAATCCCTAAACCCTAAACCCTTGGGTAAACCCTAAACCCTAGGATAAATCTTAAACTCTAGGATAAATTTTAAACTCTAAATCAAAATCACTAAACATTAAAACACTCAAGGGTTTAGGGTTTAGGATTTAGGGTTTAGAGTTTTAGGGTTTAGTGTTTTTATTTAGAGTTTAGGATTTATCCAAGGGTTTAAGATTTACCCAAGGGTTTAGAGTTTACCCAAAGGTTTAGGGTTTACCCAAGGGTTTAATTAGGTTTATCCAAGGGTTTAGGATTGAGGAATTAAGATTTAGGGTTTAGTGTTTAGTGTTTTGCTGACGACGTTAAAAAAAATTAATTCTTTTTTTGGTAACTGCTATTTCTTTTTTTTTTACTTTTTTATTTTAAAAACATAATATAACTTGATAATATTTTGTTTTCTTTTTAAAAGATATCGAATTTGAAATAAAGAAATTCTATTGGGGGTGAACCCAAGAATAACTCGGGTTTTAGTGGTTTTTAAGGGGGGCAGGGGCCCACAAGAAGGAAAAAACCGGTGGCAGAAAGGCCAGAATAAGGATCGCTGTTCACTGGTTTTTTGCACTGTTCGCAGGCCCCACTGACACGTGGCGGCCCGCGATTAGTTGGTTTTTAATTTTTTTTTATTCAGGCAAAAAAATAAAAGAAAAAAATTAAAAAACTCATTTGGGATTCAGCGTTAATCATGGTCTAACAATAGTAGTCAACTGTATTGTAATCAATATCACATTGTAAAAAGTTTTTTTCTTATATTTCTTATTGGATGATTTACATTCTACAAATATAATATGGGAGAATTGCCAAGTGTGACTCAAAACTTGGAGTCAAACCCAAAACAATACCCCAACTTGGGTCAAAGGCAAAAGTAACCTAAAAGGCTATTGAAATTACAACTATCCCCTTGTGACCAAACAAAAAAACGGAATTTTTTTTACGTTTCTACCCCTCGCAAGTCGTCTGTTTAGACGACTTGAAAATAAGTCGTCCAGACGACTTAACTGAAAGTCGTCTGGACAGTTAGTCTTAAACATAATTTAAAAATTTTGTAAAAAATATTTTGATAAGTGAAAAATGGGAATTATGTAATTAACATATGTCTTAGGAGGTATAAATTAAGATATAACAAATTTCAATTGTTTTCAGCATAGATGAGTGAAAGTAGTGAGTCATGATATTCTTAAGTTTATGTTTCATCAACATATGTTGTAGTATTGTATGTGTTCTTAGGGTTAGATTTTGGAAAGCATTAAAACCGTTTTTGAAAATTTTTAAAATTACTTATGCGTGTTCATTTCTGTGTATAGTAAACACTATTTAAGTATAATTTGATTTTATAACGTGGTTAGTTAGTTAATCTAGTCATTTTAGTTTAGGGGTTCATTTTAGGGTCTAGGACGACTTAATATTTTGTCGTCTGAAAACAGACGACTAAATATTAAGTCGTCTGTTGTACATTATCAGCCAGAATAAGTCGTCTAAACCGGACCAAACCTTAAAGTTTACCAATGTAATTTTAAAGCTAACCGGATTATTTACCCAATATATAAGGTGATTTTTATTTTTTTTGTTTCATTTTTCGCGAAATTCAGAAACCCTAACAGTTCTCCCTCTCAAAGGCGATTTCGAATTCCCACGATTTCCGAACAAACCATCGTTCTCAACATCGGCTATCTATCTCACTTCATTCTCACCGTTGTCGCCGCAGCTTCTTCTAACCCTAGCCGCGCCGATTCCTCTAAACCCTAGCGCCGCCGATTCCACTATTTCCGAACAAACCGTCGCCCTCGCCACCGTGGTCACCAACGTTCTAAACACTAGCGCCGCCGCTTCTTCTAAACCCTAGCGCCGCCGCTTCTTCTCTGTAAACCTTAGCGCCGTTTCTCTGTAAACCCTAACGCCGCTAAGTCATCAATCTCGAGGAAAAGATGAACATAAAACGTTGTCTCTATCAATTTACTCATTCTCACCGTTTCACGTTTATTTTTTCAGATCTATAACCGCAATGACGAGTACTCCAACTCCTTCTGCGACTGGAAGACTTGTAAGTAATTTAAGTCGTCTACTAAGTCGTCTGGACTTATATTGTTGTCTTTGATTATTTTGCAGACAAAAAGGATGGATATTCCAGAACTCCCCCGTAGGTTATACACATCAGGGGAAGAACCAGAAGCCCACAATAGCATTTCGTATCATACGGATAACAGCAAGTTGCATACTGCTCTTAGGAAAGCTCTTACTGATGACGAATTTGAAGAGCTCAAGGAGTCGAGTTTGGGAGTTTTCATCAAGTTCAAGGAGCAGGGATTTGGTTGGGCTTCAAGGCTGGTTCACTACATGCTCAGTTTCAAGCTGGACATTAAGAAGAAGTATGAGATGTGGTCTCTCGTTGGTCCAGAACCTTTGAGGTTTTCACTGTTAGAGTTTGAAAACCTCACTGGTCTAAACTGCGAGTACATCGAGGACCTTGAGACACCAAAATGTGACGTTACCCCAGAGATGGTTTCTTTCTGGGGGATGCTGGGAGTTCATCTGGAAGCTGGGCCAACTACTGATCAGATAATAGCAGCACTGAAGAGATGCGGGGATTGGTCCAGGGAAGATCGCAAGCGGCTCGCGTACCTCTCCATCTTCACTGGATTCATTGAAGGGAGAAAGTTTTCAACCGCTACACGATCTACTCTGGCAAGGCTAGTGATGGATTTAGAACGGTTTGAGAATTATCCATGGGGGAGAGTCGCGTTTAAGGTGCTGATGGACTCTTTGTGGAACAAAGAAATTGCTGGCTGTTACACCGTGGATGGGTTTATACAAGTTCTTCAGGTCTAGACGTACACAGCTATGCCGGAATTGGGTGCTAGTATTGGTGGTCCCAGAGCAGACAGTCCGTCTCCACCGATACTGGCTTACGAGGGCAGCAGAGGCCGCAGATCAATGAAAGCTGCTATCTTGAGTCAGGTATTTACTTCAATCCAAAAGACTGCGCAGACGACTTATTATAAGTCGTCTGGAAAGTCTTCCATCTGGACGACTTATTAGACGACTTATAATAAGGCGTCTGGAAAGTCTTCCCAGCTGGACGACTTATCGGACGACTTAATTAAGTCGTCTGGAAAGTCTTCCATCTGGACGACTTATTAGACGACTTATAATAAGGCGTCTGGAAAGTCTTCCCAGCTGGACGACTTATCGGACGACTTAATTAAGTCGTCTGGAAAGTCTTCCATCTGGACGACTTATTAGACGACTTATAATAAGGCGTCTGGAAAGTCTTCCCAGCTGGACGACTTATCGGACGACTTAATTAAGTCGTCTGGAAAGTCTTCCATCTGGACGACTTATTAGACGACTTATAATAAGGCGTCTGGAAAGTCTTCCCAGCTGGACGACTTATCGGACGACTTAATTAAGTCGTCTGGAAAGTCTTCCATCTGGACGACTTATTAGACGACTTATAATAAGGCGTCTGGAAAGTCTTCCCAGCTGGACGACTTATCGGACGACTTAATTAAGTCGTCTGGAAAGTCTTCCATCTGGACGACTTATTAGACGACTTATAATAAGGCGTCTGGAAAGTCTTCCCAGCTGGACGACTTATCGGACGACTTAATTAAGTCGTCTGGAAAGTCTTCCATCTGGACGACTTATTAGACGACTTATAATAAGGCGTCTGGAAAGTCTTCCCAGCTGGACGACTTATCGGACGACTTAATTAAGTCGTCTGGAAAGTCTTCCATCTGGACGACTTATTAGACGACTTATAATAAGGCGTCTGGAAAGTCTTCCCAGCTGGACGACTTATCGGACGACTTAATTAAGTCGTCTGGAAAGTCTTCCATCTGGACGACTTATTAGACGACTTATAATAAGGCGTCTGGAAAGTCTTCCCAGCTGGACGACTTATCGGACGACTTAATTAAGTCGTCTGGAAAGTCTTCCATCTGGACGACTTATTAGACGACTTATAATAAGGCGTCTGGAAAGTCTTCCCAGCTGGACGACTTATCGGACGACTTAATTAAGTCGTCTGGAAAGTCTTCCATCTGGACGACTTATTAGACGACTTATAATAAGGCGTCTGGAAAGTCTTCCCAGCTGGACGACTTATCGGACGACTTAATTAAGTCGTCTGGAAAGTCTTCCATCTGGACGACTTATTAGACGACTTATAATAAGGCGTCTGGAAAGTCTTCCCAGCTGGACGACTTATCGGACGACTTAATTAAGTCGTCTGGAAAGTCTTCCATCTGGACGACTTATTAGACGACTTATAATAAGGCGTCTGGAAAGTCTTCCCAGCTGGACGACTTATCGGACGACTTAATTAAGTCGTCTGGAAAGTCTTCCATCTGGACGACTTATTAGACGACTTATAATAAGGCGTCTGGAAAGTCTTCCCAGCTGGACGACTTATCGGACGACTTAATTAAGTCGTCTGGAAAGTCTTCCATCTGGACGACTTATTAGACGACTTATAATAAGGCGTCTGGAAAGTCTTCCCAGCTGGACGACTTATCGGACGACTTAATTAAGTCGTCTGGAAAGTCTTCCATCTGGACGACTTATTAGACGACTTATAATAAGGCGTCTGGAAAGTCTTCCCAGCTGGACGACTTATCGGACGACTTAATTAAGTCGTCTGGAAAGTCTTCCATCTGGACGACTTATTAGACGACTTATAATAAGGCGTCTGGAAAGTCTTCCCAGCTGGACGACTTATCGGACGACTTAATTAAGTCGTCTGGAAAGTCTTCCATCTGGACGACTTATTAGACGACTTATAATAAGGCGTCTGGAAAGTCTTCCCAGCTGGACGACTTATCGGACGACTTAATTAAGTCGTCTGGAAAGTCTTCCATCTGGACGACTTATTAGACGACTTATAATAAGGCGTCTGGAAAGTCTTCCCAGCTGGACGACTTATCGGACGACTTAATTAAGTCGTCTGGAAAGTCTTCCATCTGGACGACTTATTAGACGACTTATAATAAGGCGTCTGGAAAGTCTTCCCAGCTGGACGACTTATCGGACGACTTAATTAAGTCGTCTGGAAAGTCTTCCATCTGGACGACTTATTAGACGACTTATAATAAGGCGTCTGGAAAGTCTTCCCAGCTGGACGACTTATCGGACGACTTAATTAAGTCGTCTGGAAAGTCTTCCATCTGGACGACTTATTAGACGACTTATAATAAGGCGTCTGGAAAGTCTTCCCAGCTGGACGACTTATCGGACGACTTAATTAAGTCGTCTGGTTAGTGTTCGTAAAAAAAAATATAATATTAGTGTATGAGTTTTATATGGAGTAATCTGAGTTTTTATACGGAGTGATAACACATTTCGTAGTTTGAAAAAAATAGGACCATATATTGATCAATGTTGTAGAAAGTTGCTATATTTCTAATAAACTATAGTTTACTGCATAAATATAATGCATAATCTAACTTTTTTTTAATGGTATACGTACTATGTAAGCGTATAGTTTAAATATTATATATAATATAATGCATAATCTAATCTTTTTTTAATCTTGTATGTACTATGTATGTGTATAGTTTAAATATTATATATAATATAAAATACTCAAGTTTTATATAATTGTAAGATATAAACTATTAAAATTGAAATTGAAAAACTTTATGTATCTTCATCCCCACGACTAGGTGGTGCCCAAACAAATTTAGTGACTATATATATGGAAATTTTTCAATGCAGTTTAATAATATTTGCTCAATATTTCAAATCGTTGAATGTATAACAATATATATGGCATTACTTTCCGTTATATATTCACAGATTAGTATTCGAAAAATTATTAGAGGAAAGTTTTGACTCAGACCAGTATTCGTATGGAAATTAGAACAATATGTGCTACAATTATTTATTAATTTAAAGTCCTATACAAATTATATTCAATTCCTTAGATCAAGCACCAAGATTCTGAAATTAAGGACTCAACCCATCACAATACGTCAATATTCGATCAAGTTAATTTACAAAGTTAATTTATTGATTTCTTAATTATATTACTTTCCATAATTTTAAAATTGACAGCTAAAAGTTAAGGATTAATTTGATTTGATTTAGATGAGATAATACTCTTTTCTCTCTAATCTTTCATAAGCAAAACCCTATAAGTGATCCCTATATATAACATTAGACTCAAATTCATCCACATCAAAACCTACTATTTTTCTACATAGAAAAAAAATCATGAATTTCGTGTTTGATTTTGCTTACATTGTTTTTTATCATATGATAAGGTCGATTGAAGAATGTGATTAACATTGATGGGTTTCAAAAATTATTTTTGAACCTAATGATGTTCCAGAAATCGATGTTTTCAGAAAGAGATATATCATTTCGTTACTGAATTTGGTAAATATACGTGTTTAGTTTGGTAAGTTGATACTTTGTTATGGCTTTCTATAGAATTGCAAACCAAGAGTTCTGAATACACTTTACAGTTGTTGTGGTTTTATCAATTTTTTATTTGTTTGTTTATAAATTTGTTTCTTTCATATTTTATTATTCTGTTGCATATGTTTCGTTTTATTTTATATTCATAATTTATATTATGAAAAAATAATGCTCTTGCTGTTTTTTTTTGTTTTATCTAAAATTCATAATAAATTTATACAAGTCTTTACTTACTCTTTTAGATGTTTTATTTCCATAAAATATAATTAAAATACACCAATAAATTAGTCTATATAGTTTTAAATTTATAATTTCTTTTGGTCCATCATTCCGCGCTCTGCGCGGGTTACCACCTATTATTGTTGCGAAAAAACGATGATGTCTACTAATCTATTTTTTTCAACTTCTTCAGTGTGAAAAGTAAAATTGCAGGCTGTGGGGTTCGAACCCACGCGCACTTATGTGCAGAAGAACTTAAGTCTTCCCCCTTAACCACTCGGGCAAACCTGCTTGTTGAAAAATAAGGTGTATATCCGTATATCACTTGCTAGTTGTTTACAACGTCTGAAACCGAGAAGGGAAACGATTCTGGTTGATCCAATTAATTTGGTACGAGTGCCTTTACGCTCTAGTGATCTTACGAGAGTGGAAAACTTATGGAAATGTTCAACAAACGCAAACAGACTTTTTTCTTATAGTGTGCGGTTATAAGTTTCAAAGAAACACATTTTTACCAGACATTAGCAGCCACAACATAGACCAATTTTGCTGATAAAATCACCCTCTACGCCGTTTACACAGGAAATTAAGAGAAGCCGAAATTAGATTATAAAAGAAGAGCTGCTGTCCTCTTTAAAGGCAGAGCTATCTCAGGTTTTTTTCTTACAAAAATAAGCAACTTACTCCCAACAAGGGCGGTTCGGAAAATAAACCAACGAAGGGAGAAAAAAAAAGCAAACGTATGTTTTTATTAAAGCAAAATGGACCAAACACAACTCAGATCTGTTTCTCGTCACAAAGGAGAGCACTTCGCTTCTAAGAGCTGGCACTTGTCTAGTACGGCTCCACAGGCTTGCGGAAGTTGGCTCCAGCGTAAACTGCCTCTGATCCCAACTCTTCCTCGATACGCAAAAGCTGTTCATGTTTTACAACAAAGCAATATTAGTCAACAAAAAACTACTGTGCTCTTGATACTTGTTAAACACACAATGATCATTTTGGTTTGGGATGTTTTACCTGGTTGTACTTGGCCAGACGCTCGGACCTGCATGGAGCTCCGGTCTTGATTTGTCCCTGGAGAGAGAGAGAGAGAGTACCAAACGAGAGAATCAGACAACATGGAATTAATTGGTTGCTTGGTAACGTTTTAATTGGTTTCAAACTTACAGTAGACAAGCCAACAGATAGGTCAGCAATGAAGGTGTCCTCGGTTTCACCACTTCTGTGGCTGGCCATCACTCCCCACCCTGCTCTCTTCGACATCTTAACTGCCTCAATACTCTCTGTCACTGACCCGATTTGGTTAACCTGATCACCGAATATTTAGTCAGTAAATGTCGAAAGATTATAATCTGGGTTGGAGAATACCTTCAAGAGAAGAGCATTGCAAGACTTCTCGGCGATTGCCTTTGCAACCCTCTGGAATGAGAGAGACAGAGATATAAGCACTTTGAGAGATAGAGAATGCAAGGAAAATAGACATAAACTGGTAAGACCATCGGGTTATGTCACAAACCTTGGGGTTGGTGACCAACAAATCATCACCAACAATCTGAACACTGTCTCCACACTCGGTGGTCATCTTAGCATAGTGCTCCCAGTCATCTTGGTCAAATGGGTCCTCAATGGACACGATTGGGTACTCAGCAACAAAGGACTTGTAAAGGTCCTTGAGAGCATCTCCAGAAATCTTCTGAGAACCATTGTTGTTCTGCAGAGACACAAACAGAGGAATATCTTATAAGTCAGGAATGATCTTTGCGTTTTATCCTAAGAAGGAAGTAAATAATAAGGAAATAAAAGTTCACCTCTTCTTTGAAGTTCAAGTCATAGGTCTTGTCTGATGAGTAGAACTCGGAAGCGGCAACATCCATTCCAATGACGACCTTGCCAGTGTAGCCGGCCTTCTCAATAGCAGTCTTGAGCAATTCAAGACCTTCCTTGTTCTCCTGAATGTTTGGGGCAAAGCCACCTTCATCACCAACATTGGTAGCATCCTGGCCATACTTCTTCTTGATCACAGACTGGAAAACATATGGAAAAAGTTAGTTAGTCCACAGGAATTAACTGAAGTTACAGAAGCCGAAATAGGGAACACAAATTTTGCATATCATTTACGAGGGCATCTCAAAAACCACAATGATTTGAGGTTTACCTTCAAGTTGTGGTAAACTTCAACACCCATTTTCATGGCTTCTTTGAAAGATGAAGCTCCAATAGGGAGAATCATAAACTCCTGCAAACACCAATACCCAATCCCAATCAGAAATTTTCAAAACTTGAAATTTAACATTTCAAAGAAAAGGAACCACAACGAACATGCCTGCATAGCGAGCTTGTTTCCTGCATGTGATCCACCATTGATGACGTTGAAAGCAGGAACTGGCAGAACAATCTTAGGGTTACCAGCAAGATTGGCAATGTGCTGTACCCAAAATACCACGAAAAAGGAGAAGCTTAGAACATCTAGAAGCCAAAACAATCAAGTAGCCAAAGTAGCAACAAAGCTTTATTACGAGTTCGCAAGATCATCCTACCTTGTAGAGAGGAATTCCACTGACAACGGCTCCAGCTTTGCAGACAGCAAGAGAGACAGCAAGGATAGCATTGGCTCCAAGCTGTACAAAAAAAGAACCAAAATGCTCAGTAATCAGAATCGTCTTTCATTAGTAAAAAGAATACATAAAACATGTATTTCCCTTGGATCACACCTTTTGCTTGCACCAACCCCACTCGTTCTGGGTTCCATCAAGTTCATGGACCATGAAGTTGTCAATAGCAGTCTGCTGAGTCGGGTCCTACAAAAAACAACCAATAAAACACATGAACGTCAGAAAACAACCGAAACAAATTTAAAGCACTAATCAAAGAGAGACTCACCTTTCCAATCAACGCTGGGCCGATGATGTTGTTCACATTGCCAACAGCCTATAGACATCAACAAAAAAAAAAATCAGATTTCATTCACTAAAATCAAAAAGACCACAAACGCAGTCTCTCACCTTAGAAACACCCTTTCCGAGATAATCAGATCCACCATCCCTAAGCTCAAGAGCCTCGTAGATACCAGTGGAGGCTCCACTAGGAACAGCAGCTGTAACCTTGACACCATTTGATGTGTGGACATCGACCTAAACAAATCATCAGATCAATCATTAGCTTCGTTACTATTAATCAAAATCCATCACTAACTAACAAAGTAACGTGAGATCCAAATATAAACAATAATCAAGGCCATGATCGACGATGATACATCATCATCTTCTCACGATCCACAAGAAGCAATAAACACAAATCTATAGCTCAAATCGCGATCGAAACGCAATTATATCGTTCTAATAGCGATCTAAACACAAATCTATAGCTCAAATCGCGATCAAACACACAATCTATAGCTCAAATCGCGATCTAAACGCAAATCTATAGTTCTAATCGCGATCAAAACACAGATCTATAGTTCAAATCGCGATCGAGACTCAAATCTATCGTTCTATTCGCGATCAAAGCACAGTCTCAGTCACCTAAGCTCAGATACTCATAATACAAACAAACCCACGAGAGCTAAGCGAGAAGAGGCAAACCTCAACGGTGGGGTTGCCACGGCTGTCGAAGATCTGCCTAGCCTTAACGACGGTGATAGTGGCCATGGTTTCGAGTAGATCTAGAGGAAGATTGGCGATGAGCTCGAGGGTTTTAGCGAGCGGTTAAGAGTAGTTGGTGAAAGGGGCGAGGTCTGGTTTGGTATATAAAGAGTATATGGGTAAGTTAGAGCCGTTGGATTGTTTTAATGACAACCGTTGGATGATAAGGTAGGCTCGCTGGATGCCAAAGAAGACAAAACGATGTGCTGCACGCCTTTTGCAGACGAGAAGAGGTTTTTTAGGTGTTGATTGTTTTTAGATTTTAGAATGGTTTTTGGTTTTTGAATTTTCTTAGCCAATCAAGATTTCTAAAATGCTGATTCTCTAAAATTATGGAAAACCAAAACTCTTTCTACAGCCAATCAAGATTTTAGTAAAAGAGTTTTCCTATAAATTAGAGAAACTAGTTTTTACATGATGTATCAACTTTTAAGTGAAAAACCAAAATCCATGTTTTTCTAGTTTTTGTAGAGGAACACGTAGCTTTTTATTTATTTTTTTTTAGCTTTTTGATAATATTAATATAATATTTACCAACATTGATTAAATGTATATGCTCTAGAATAAATGTATTTTTTTTTGAAACACAAAGTAAAAATGTAATCTTAGTTTATAAATATTGTGTATTAGTCATAAACAAATTTATTATTTATTATTTATATTTTTAGTAAAATATGTTAATTTTTTTAAACATGATAAATTGCAAAACATTTTAATTGTGAAAATATATAATTTTAAATATTTTAATAATTATTAATTTTTTCAGAAATCATTTTTCATCTACTCAAGATTACACATAAAACTAATCACTTATATCATAAAACAATTGTCATTCAAGTTTTAAAATAAAATATAATTTATATACGAAAATTTCTAAATAGTTTATTATTTTAAAATATTTTAATTTTTGCAAATTATATCTATTTTATGATTAACATTTTATTATAATATATTTTTTATAATAATATAATAACTAGAAACATGTTACTGTATTTTATTTTTAAACAAAATCATAATATTTTGATAAACTTTTATCGTAACTTCTAAATATTTAATTGATATTTTCTTGTATTATTTAAAAGTAATATATAATTATTCTTTTAAAAACTAAAAAATACTGCATAACCAAAAACTAAAATCAAAATCTAAAAGCTAAAACCAAAAGCTGAAAAATTAAAAACAAAAACTGAAAATCAAAAACCAAAATCTAAAATCTAAAAACTAAAATCCAAAAACTAAAAACTAAAATCAAAAACTACTAAACAATCATCATCTTAATTTTCGTTTTTTTGCGGTTGCCATATGGTGTAGACTGGTTAAGTGAATTATTATTACGTGTCTTGTTTTTGTTGGTCGAATTGTGTTTTTTTATAATAGGATAGTGGACTCATAAATATAATAATAATACGCATATTTGTCCACTATATAATATAATAACTTAATACAAAATGATGATTTATTTCCCTTTTTGTCAACGGAGGTTTTTATTTTCCTTTGATCCTTGTCCAAGTAATAATCATTACGATTAGTTTAGTTTAGATTTTAGAACAAGTAATAAATATTTGGTTCTAGAGTTTATTCCATTTTCAGTTCCGTATATACTATTTCCATTTGTATTGCTATTAAAAACTAGAATTAGTGTTGTGTAGTTTCTAAAATAGGAAGTTTCATATATTGAAACATAATAAAATTGTAAATATAATTTGTCAAAATCAAAGTTGAATATAGTCAAGAGAATTATAATTAGTACAGTCTATAAATTAATACTCGATAAATAATAATCTCTATAAATTAATAAATTTTGTCGGTCTCAACTTGTCTGGTTCAAAATTTGACACAAATCGATAAAATAATAAAATAATAAAATAATAATTTTTTAGAAAATTCTATGTAAATATGTGGTCCCATTAAAATTATAAATTTATAATTTATATATATACATATTTTATATAAGTAAGAACCTATTATTATATTCTTTGTTTTATATTCACAATTAAATTATCTTTATATTTTCTTAACAATTAATATATTTTTGAAGAGATTTAGTAATATTATTTATAAAACCACATTTAAGTTCTATGCAATATATATTATATACACCAAATAATATAATATAATTAATATAAATGTCAAATTTCAAAAATAACAATTAATGTCTATACTAACAATTAATGTCTATACAGAGAATTTTGGCATGGTAAAAATACAACCATCATATGAATTGTCATTTTTACATTAAATGAGTTCAACTTTAGTTATTAACTAAATCGTGAAAAAATGTAAGAGAATTTTGGCATGGTAAAAATACAACCATCATATGAAATGTTATCTTTACATTAAATGAGTTCAACTTTAGTTATTAACTAAATCGTGAAAAAATGTAAGAGAATTTTGGCATGGTAAAAATACAACCATCATATGAATTGTCATTTTTACATTAAATGAGTTCAACTTTAGTTGATGACAAAAAAAAATTGTAAGAGAATTTTGCATGGTAAAAATACAACCATCAGATGAATTTTGTATGGTAAAAAAAATTAGCATTAAGCGGGTTATGATAGTAAAATTAGAAACATTATAAGTGAAAGCATATCAGTTATAAATTATCTATTTAATATTTTAATAAAATAAAATTATAAATCAATATTAGAAAAATAAACTAAAATCAATATTTAAAAAGATGAGATGAAAGTATCGATTAAGATCCACTCCATATTTTACTTCAAACGGAGTAAATATGGAACGTGGATGAAGGTGCCCTGAGTTCAGGTTCTATCGCGTACCATCCCTCGGTTCAGTTAGTGAGAGGGGTCTCTCATTGCTGGTTGTTGGGCTTGTCATGCGGATGTGAAAGCCAATTCGTTTGGTACTTTATATGGTGTAACCGTGCAAGTGTTAGACCAAAAAAACCCGTGCAAGTGACTAGATGACATGTGGGATCCTCTGATTAGTAGCTCTAAGTCAATTTATGTCATGTATACCAAAGAACTGCATGAAGAGAAACGCCAAATAAATGAGCTTTGACCTCGTGAAGCTAAATCGCCACCAAGTTAAAAAAGGCTTAACCCTATTGAGTCTTAATAATAGTATAAATCTACAACGTTAGTCTTGGCGTTCTTTACTAACAAGAAAAATGGCGGAAGAAAAATCCAAGAAGAGTATTGTTCTGGCGGATGACAGTGACGACGATGAGTACGCAAGTGAGAAATATTCAGAGCAGACAGAATTGAGTTCGATTCTAGACAAACTTAGCTTAGGACCAGAGAAAAAGAAGAAGAAACTCTTGATCTTAAGTCCAAATGGTCTACTTCTATACCGAGTCCATGTGCAAAATTTGCGTAGAAAGCCAGAGAACCGATCTCCAGATGCAACTTGTGGGCCAAATCTTGGTAACATAACATTTCAATTCTATTTGGTTACAAATATACGATGTTTTATGTTTTTATTTTTGATTTTTTCAGTGTATAAGAGGCCATTTGCTGGAGAGTTCATGAAGTTTTGCCTTGAGAGATTCGAAGTTGGGATTTGGTCATCTGCTAACGAGTTATTCATTTCATTTCTCAACTTTATAAGTATACTTTGATTTAATTTTTCATGGTTTTGATTGTAGGAGTAATGTCGATATAATCCTTAATATTGTTCTTGAAGATCTGAAAAATAAGCTGCTGTTTGTGTGGGTAAGACTCTTTTTTATCTTTATATATGGATATATTTCTTTTCATATATGCATATGCTATCTTACACTCTTTGTTAACTGTAGGATCAAAAACAGAGTACTAATTGTGGATTGAAGACACTAGAGAACAGTGATAAGCCAATGTTTTTCAAGATCTTTCTAAAGTGTTCCAAAAGTTCAAAGAGTTCTCTGCTTCAAACACTATTCTCATTGATAATGAACCCTACAAAGCTCTTATTAATCCTGTAAATAATCCAAATCCCTTTAATAAAGTTATATATCACTTTAGGTGCTGCTTCCAACTTTGATATATCTTGATTTGCATGCAGGACAATACAGGAGTATTTCCAGTTACTTATGATCCTACAGACAAAAATGATGATTTTCTTGGTATGCAACCAATATTTAGCATTTGATGTTTATCACTTATCTTTCTGTTTTGTGACTTGGTTATGTAATTTTATGCATGCTAGATCCAGAAGGAGAGTTCTGCTCTTACTTGGATGATCTGGCAAATGCAACAGACGTGCAAGCTTATATTAAAGAGAACTCTTTCGGACAACCCAAGATTGATTCTTCTCATCCTGATTGGTCCTTCTACTGCAAGGTCTCAAAGATTGTCTCCTTTCTAGCATGATAATATGTTTCTTGAAGTTTATTATTTTCCGTAACGCTGCTCTTTAGCTTACTATTGATCACACAAAAAAATAAGTTTCTAATAATAAATATGAACCTTCGTTTGTTTACCATCATTTTCTTATATCCTATCAATAACTATGATTATGAATCTAAGAGGGTAAAACCTGTGGGATAGTTTTGCAATCAAATTTGGCCATTACGGAGACCGTATTCTTACAAACTGTTTTGGATTAGTCTAAAGTAAAGAGGCAAGTCAAGCTTTTAGCCACTTGTACGTAGTGAAGCCAACCACAAGATTCGTGTTTCAGAAGTAATCAATGGGCATGCAATAAAAAATGACATCAGTAGGGAATTTTTTTTGATCAAACAGCATGCATTACTTAAAAATAGTTTACACTCCACCCAGGGAATTAGTAACAAGCAAAGAGAGGGCTGGTTTTGCCACAACATCAACGTCTCCATTAAAGTTTCAAGTAACAAAAGAAAAGGAAATGACATCAAAAAAGGACATATAGTGAATAGTGATAGATATCAAACATGATACCAAAAAGTTAATGCTGAAAACCTCCATTCTTCAATAGCTTGATAAGGGATAAGGAATTGCCGCCAGGGGTCAGATGTTTGAGTAGGCAGCAGTAACTACCACAAGACGGACAACAATAGCTTCAACCATAAGTGCTGATATACATGATTGCGAGACTCATGCAGGTTAGAAAGGGACAAGGGATTATCACCCGAGAAAATACCTTCAATACCAGAACCACCAGAATTGACGTCTCATGCTGCGTCTACCTTACATCAGTATGGAATAAACAGTGATTAACAAGAGCTAAACTTCATGCTTGAGAGTTAAGTAATTAACATTTACCATACCGTAATTAACTATATTTACAAGAGCAAAACTTCATCACAAATGTACTAAATTTAGTCAATAATATAATATTACAAGATCTATTGCAACATAATCGGAAAACAGGCGAAAGCGCCCGTGGCCTAATGGATAAGGCGTTTGACTTCTAATCAAACGATTGTGGGTTCGAGTCCCACCGGGCGTGCATCTATTTTTATTTTTATCTCCTTCCTTCCCTATGTTAAATTTTACATTTTAACCTTTAAAGGTGCAAGGAGTTGAAAATTTAGTACAAGAAGAGATATTAATGTATCTCATTGATCAGTACACAGTTATCCCCATTCAAGTGACATTTACTTGAGTTCCTTTTTACCTTTTTTACGGCTTGGTGAAAAACTTGCAGGTAGACAACCTCAGTTTCACTCCAACTCAAATATGTTTCAAGACGTACAGAATTGGAGGGTATTAACCAAAGTCAGATCAAGTGTTTTTTTTTTGGTATTGATTTAAATTGTTTACAAGAAATATGGTCACACAGTCAAGATAGGACGCACACTAAGCTGTGTCATTCTGAACTTAAGGAAAACCATGATTAAATGATGAAGATAGAGCTTTGAGTCCGTCGTAAATGTTAGACTCCAGCTGATGAGTATCAGAGTATGGCAGCTAATCCTCTAAAAGTCAACAAACATTCGCTCCCATAACCGAGTGACACATTAAAAGCTAGTCTTAAATAAGTTGCATAAATATAAGATCTCTCTTTTCCAAAAGAAGAACATAAAAACAACAACAACAAAGAGGGAAACATCAGAAAACGTCAACTGCTAGTCTGCTACAACAGATCCATCCGAGCTTAGAGCTTTCCCTTGTCTTTCCGAGCCTCATCCAGTGAAGTCGCCGCCTTACCAGGTTTTATATCTTCCACTTTGACTTCAACCACCGTCCTCCCCGTGCCTCCATGCTCACGTGCCGCACGTGTCTCCTCCACAATGTCCGATGGCATTGTCAGCTTGCTCTTTATGGCATCCGTCACATTCCCTAGTGCACCAAATATTGTCCCCTTCGCTTCATTACCCCTATATCCATATCATTAAACTAACGTCAAAAATGTCCCACAATAAATCAAGCTTCAGTGAACGTTACTAATATTTTTACCTAACCGCAGTAGAATCTTTTGTCTCGTGGGCTCTTTCACCTGCCGAATCAGTAACCTCCCTTGTCTTTTGAGATGCCTCACGTGCTTTCTCCCCAGCTTGGTCTTTGAGCTCTTTACCTTCGATTCTCATCTCCTCCATCTTACGTCTCGTTTCTTCTCCAGCTTCCTCCATTTTTTCCTATATTAACAAAAAAAATAAATGCACACATATATACATCAAACAATCCATATCATGTATGGTCAGCATTAATATGAAATAACACAATGTTTCCAAACCTTGACACTATCTTTCGTCTCAATAGCTTTTTGTTTGGTTTCCTCCGTCTTTCCAGACAAGAAACCCATAGCTCTCTTAGCCGTATCAATAGCACTATCCTTCAACTCTCCAAGCTTACTCACTCCAGCGTCTTTCCCTTCAGCCGCCTTCTCTACCGTGTAGTCCTTATACTCTCCCGCCTTGTCCACCGTCTTATCTTTTGCTTCAATAGCCTTTTCGGCCGTGTAATCCTTATCCTCTTTGGCCTTGTCCACCGTGTAGTCCTTATACTCACCCACCTTCTGAGCAGTCTTGTCCTTCGCCTCTTTGGCGTTATCCGCTGTATAGTTCGCCGTCTCCTTTGCCTTTTCTGCCGTCTTATCCTTCGCTTCCACCGCCTTATCCACCGTGTAGTCTTTGTACTCGCCCACCTTCGCCGCCGTCTTATCTTTAGCCTCTCTAGCCTTCTCAGCCGTGTAATCCGCCGTCTCTTTCGCCTTCTCAAGGGTTGCATCTTTGGCTCCAGCCGCTTTTTCTGAGGCCATCTTAGCTCCCTCACTGGTCGCCACGGCGGCATCGTGGCTTTTTCCGACAACAGCGTCTCTGGCGTGCTCGTATGTGCCTTGCACGGCTCTGAACACAGATCCTATCACCCCTGGCCTCTCCTGCTCTGGTAGATGTTCGACTGTTCTCTCCATTACCTTATACAATGCCACGTCATCGTCACGGTGTTTGTTTATGTCATGCAAGTCTTCAGCTGCTAATCTTGCTGCGACTTCGGCTCTCTCCGTCTTTCGTTGTTTCTCCGACGCCATTGCTTCGCTTCTCTACTTGTGAAAGGTTTCAAGTGATTTGTGGATTTTTGAATATTTTTGACTTGTGTTATTAGTCGAGGTGTTTTTGTTGCTTATTATAGTAAATGCTCCTTTTATGTGGAAACTCCACGTGGTAGATAGGCAGACGCAAGAGCTGCCACGTTATTAGCTTCTTTAAACTTCTTTTCTTCTTGCCTTCCAAGTAGCCTTTCGTGTGACACGTATAGACCGTTTATCCTCTTGGGATGTACCATGACACGTGGACCTTTCATGCATGGATCTTCATTGTTCATGGTCATGACTTAAGACATAAGCAAGCATTGATGGTCGGTCGTTGTATCAAACACCTCTGAGCTGCGCGAGGAATTTATATCTAACTGATTATTGATATATAGTCTATATGTTGAACATAAAAATAAAAACGAACCAAGAGTTTGCAGAGAATAAAGGCCACACTTAACCTTTTCACAAGGAGGCTATCTACAACTAAAACGGCACACCGTAATACAACAGAGAAGAGTGGTGACAGAATTAGCAACACTAATCTAAAACAAAATCACCAAAAAACGTGAAACGCTATAAAATTTATGTCAAGGCGAAGAAAGTACAAAGAAGTAGAGTCGATAAGACGCTTACGAACAATTTCATCATATCATACTATGAAGTTATGGGTTGTAGTACACAGCGCCGGTCCGGATATATATGGTGCCTCAAGCGCAATAAAAAAATATTGCTCTCTCCTTCCCAAAGTATAACTAATTTTGTTATATATTAAATATGTAATATAATGATATAAATATTATTAAAATTTAGTTATTTCTCAAAGAAAAAAACATTAGTACATTATTTCTTAAAGATAATTCTTGTGGAAGTCCCCTTGATCCAGTGGTTTGACTAAAGGCTCATTAATGCTTATACACCAGGAGATCTGGGTTTCGAATCCCAATAAAAGCGAATTATGGAGATTTATGGAGAAAAACATACATGAGATCTTCGACATGGCGCAAGGAGTACCGTCAGGCATGGATCTCATAGGACGGCTCAGGATGATGCAGTCAGACGTGAATCCTCATAAGACATGTAGAATTGTCGGCTGTAGAATCGTCTTGTAATATTTCTCATGGTTTGTAATAGCATAATCACTACAAGAAAACATCGGGATTCCGACGACAAATATCGTCGGTATGTCCTCGGAATAACGGTATTCCGAGGACATACCGACGAGAATGGTCGTCAGAAATTTTTCCTCGGAATTTCCTCGGAAAATTCCGAGGGAATACCGATAATTAAAGATTCCGAGGACATTTCGAAGAAACATTTCCTAGGACTGTTCGTCGGTATCTCCTCGGATATTTCCGATGGAACGGTCCTCGGAAACATTCCGAGAGAAAAGAGGTATCGAAATATTCCGACGAACCTTGGCCGTCGGAATATTCCGAGAAACCTTTGCC
>NC_027751.1:49395212-49395621 GCF_000695525.1 Brassica oleracea var. oleracea
GGAATATTCCGAGGCTTTTCCGAGGAAACAGAAACCCTAAAAGAAAAGCCCTAAATCGTCGAAAAAGTCTCGGACTATTCCGAGGAAATTCCGAGGAAATTCCTAAATCCTATTATCCCTCGGAATTTCCTCGGTATTCTTATATTAAAAAAAAGGCGATGCTACTCTGTTTTCGAGTCATCATCACCATATGAATCTGAATCTGGATTTTGGTGAAACTCTCCATTCTCTGGTTCATCCTCTACGTGAACGACGGCTTCCTCTCCAAAGTCGGTTAAATCGACTACAAGGCCAACTGCAGCTAAATCTTCTGTTGCACTTAAGTTACCGGATGTGCTTGGTTGTAGTGGGTCTTCCAGCTCAGAACTTCCCTAAACTCGGCCTCTCGGGTTGAGTGATGTAACAGTGA
>NC_027751.1:49397915-49398082 GCF_000695525.1 Brassica oleracea var. oleracea
TGATACAACCTCTACAACCTTTCCGTCAAAGGCAAATACCACATCCTTTTAAATGGCACTGGAACTCTTTCACTCGTATCTTTATAACGAGCATTTCCACAAAATTTGTATGTAACCCGTTGTTCATCCGCCCTCCAATAAATTATGCAGTTATCGCTGCATACATC
>NC_027751.1:49398182-49409790 GCF_000695525.1 Brassica oleracea var. oleracea
AAAGTTTGAAGTTTCTGAATTTATTATCTGTGCGATTATAGAACCTTCCACCCCACTATAATTTTTCACCATCTTCTTCAAATGGTACATATACCGCTCATACAAATACATCCATCTATACTGCACAGGACCACCAAGTTCCAATTCTCTTGCCAGGTGAATAACAAGATGCTCCATAACATCAAAAAATGATGGAGGAAATATCTTCTCAAGGTTGCACTGAATCACGGCTATGTTAGTCTTCAAATTTTCAATACCTTTAATAGTCACTGATCTCGTGCATAAATCACGGAAGAAAGCACTAATCCCTCCAATTGCTTCATGAACATTCCGTGGTAATAGTTCTTTGAAGGCAAACGGAAGGAGGCGCTGCATCACTACATGGCAATCGTGACTCAAGCCGATAAACTTTCATTCCTTTCTGTCAACACAGTTACGCAAATTAGATGCGTAACCGTCTGGAAATTCCACATCATTTGAAATCCAATCAAAGAACGCATATTTTCTCGCTGCATCAAGTCGGTATATGGGAAAAGGAGCCCTACCATTCTCATCAAAAAGAAGTTCTGAACGAGCACATATATCAACTAAATCCAGTCTTGACTTCAAATTACCCTTTTTTTTACTTTGAACTTTAAGGATTGTGTTCATGATATTGTCAAAAAAGTTCTTCTCAATATGCATGACATCTAAATTATGCCTAAGCAGATGATCCTCCCAGTATGGCAGATCCCAGAAAATACTTTTTTTGTGCCAGTTATGTAGGTCTCCAACAGCATCTACCGAAAAACGCTCATGTCCACCGACGTCTGGCGTCCTTTCTGCACCAAAATCTCTTAGTTGTATCTTCAAATCTTTCCCACAAATTTCCGAAGGTGGACTGTCAAACACCCTCTTGTTCTTCGTAAACAAATTCCTACTCCTACAATATGGATGATCAGGTGGTAGGAATCTCCTGTGACAGTCAAACCAACACGTTTTCCTTCCGTGTTTTAGTTGGAAAGCATCAGTGTTATCTTGACAATATGGACATGATAGCCTTCCATGCGTTGTCCATCCAGACAACATACCATATGCTGGAAAATCACTTATTGTCCACATTAGTACTGCCCGCATTTGAAAGTTTTCTTTACACGAAACATCGTATGTTTCAGCACCTTGAGCCCATAGTTGTTGCAACTCATATATTAGTGGCTGAAGAAACACATCAAGTGATCTCTTAGGATGCTCTGGTCCGGGAACGAGAATCGAGAGAAACAAAAACTCTCGTCGCAAGCACAAGTTTGGGGGGTAAGTTGTATGGTGTAAGAATGATCCGTCAAAGGCAAATACCACATCCTTTTAAATAGCACTGGAACTCTTCCACTCGTATCTTTATAACAAGCCTTTCCACAAAATTTGCATGTAACCCGCTGTTCATCCGCCCTCCAATAAATCATCCAGTTATCGCTGCATACATCTATTACCTGATACGATAAACCAAGACCAGCTACCAGTTTCTGAACCTCGTAGTATGAACCAGGGGCTACATTATCCTCAGGTAGAATACCTTTTACAAAATCATCAATCGCATCCACACAGTCTTCAGCCAAATTATAATCTGTTTTAATGCCCATCAGTCTTGTTGCAGATGATAAAGCTGAATGACCATCTCTGCAACCTTCGTACAAGGGTTGCTTTCCAGCATCTAACATATCATAAAATCTTATAGCTTCTGCATTGGGTAAATCTTCCCCTCTAAAATGATCATTTACCATATGCTCAGTATCTACACCATAATCTACATCCTTTCTAATTGGTTCTTCTAACCTAACAGCAGGCTGAAGTTCGCTAGTACTACCATATTCATAATCAGTTTCTCCATGATGATACCAAATTTTGTAACTTCGTGTAAACCCATTCAAATATAGATGAGTCCAAACATCCCACTCTTTAATAATCTTTCTATTTTTACAATTAGAGCAAGGACATCTTAACATACCCGTTTCTGCTTCCGGTTGTCGTTGAACTAACCCCATGAATTCGGTTATACCTCGTTGGTATTCTTCCGTAAGCAATCTCGTGTTCGGATCCAAATGAGGTCGATCGATCCAAGAACGATAATAATTTGAAGAAGACATGTTTTTTTCAATCAAATTCGTGTGTAAATATAGTATGTGAGAGGATGAAGAAATGGAGTGAATGAAGAGGTTGGGGGTGCGGGTATTTATAGATTTAAATGCTGCCGACAGTACCGAGGAAATTCCGACGGAATCCCGACGGCAACGGCTCTTTCCTCGGAATTTCCTCGGAATTTTTAAAATCCCCCAACGGCTCTCTGACGGCTATAATATATCCTCGGATATTCGTCGGTGTTTTCCGAGGAATATGATTTCCTCGGTATTTCATTGGTATATTCCGAGGAAATTCTGAGGAAACTCAAATTTTGGGTTTTCTCGGAAATTCCTCAAAAATTCGTCGGAATATTTCGAGGATCTCATTCTCCGTCAGAATTACGCTGTTTTCTTGTAGTGAATTAACCATTGACAAAAAAATGACAATTCTTATGTGTAATCATATCAACTTTGAATAATAATTATTTTTACTAATTCGTACTTTATTCATAGTACAGACAATCTATATAATGATTCACTAGGTGGTAACATGCGCCCTGCGCAGGATGAATAAAATAAAATAGAATAAAAATTTTAATTTATAGTTATTAGAAATTTAAAAATCATAGTAACAAATATTATTATGTTTATATATGTTTAGGTGGCCAACACGTACATCAAATTTTTTTGAAAGTGGACTTTTACGCTCTCCCTAATCATGGGAGTTTTTTCATTGACGAGGACAAGAAGCTTGCCGTGGTTTTCGTTTTAGAAAGGGGCCATGGCTGTTGGTACCACACCGCTCACGTCATCGGACAAAATGGATACTTCAAATCTGTGAGAAGCCGAAGATCTCCCTATTTCGGGAACCCTTTTTTATCCTATTGAGAGATATTGTGCGCCACTGGTGTGCTCTTCCTATATTCCAAGCTTAGTGCAACTTACAAATCAACCAACCAATGGAAAGAATGTGATTAATCATTAGTTACATGTATATATTTTGCATCATCTTCTTTAGGACAATTACTCATTTATGTTTTGCTTTTTTATCATTGACTTTTTTAATGTTTACGACCTTACAGCAAATAAGGGTGTGGGCCCCATGTTTTTTTGAAAAATCGGTCCCCAAAGTTCCCTGTTCCGGATCGCTTTTGGCCAGTTTGTTACACTGTTTTGCGGGCTCCACGACACGTGGCGGTCCGCGATTGGTTCTGTTTTAAATTTTTTTGTTTTAAATCAGATAAAACCAAAAAAAAAAAAAAAAAAAATTTAGAAACCCTCAACCGATAATCATGCTCTTAGCAACTATTAATTTGTGGTTTGCCCTTTCCATCAAAGCTTTAGCTGTTTTAAGTTTACTGAAATAGCTTCTTAGAACCCCCTCGTTTAGTTAGGCAATATGTTCACGTGTTCATGATTTTTACGAAATAGCTTCTTAGAGATTTCATGATACATATAACTAAGCAACATATTCCCGTTCTGATGAAGAAATATTGGAAGATGCTATAACAAGGAACCAGCCTGTTACACTCCTCTTTATAATAATCATATTTCCACTTGTTTGTTTATGTTTTTTGAGCTAGAGCGTTTGGAATGATACAACCAGGTTCCCCATGTTTGTTTAATCTGTGCTAAGATAATTCATTGATTGGAAATCTTTTTAGCAAGTGTCGTTAACTCAACCGGAAAAACATCTTAAGAAAAAACCCAGAGGTCATAGGATGTCGAGTGACACTTGGAAGAAAAAGTCTATCCTGAATTTCTTGATATTTAACAAAAAAAATTCCTTTAAAAGGAGCTTTCTGAGTCTTTAATAGCTTTGAAGCTGTAGTGCCGATGCAATCATCTGAGAATTGGATCAAGTATTTAGATATCAGCTATGTATTTGATCAAAAAAAAAAAAAAAAAAAGATATCAGCTATGTCTTTTAGCTATTCTGCATTTCAGTCTCTTGGTTAGATGCAACATGTTTCTCACAAAATAGACCCTATTCCCTATCCTTATTTACTCTAGTAATGACCTGTATTTACGCACATAAGATTTAGACATGGAGAGACCCCTATAGAATATACTTCAACCTTCCACAAGTCAATACTTCTTAACATAAACTCATACAGAGAATATCCAACAAAATAAAATAATCAAAAGCCAGAGAAGCTACTCTGAGCTTCTTAAATTAACACTTAATAAAAAAATACAATGTCTCAGTGAAGAGGAGGAGTTGACCATATAAAGAAGAGCACGAAGGGTCAAAGTACATCTCAAGTACACTATTTCCGCATACGGACATGGCCAGATCTTAAAAACACTACTCCATGAATCAGGAGACCTTGTCTGCTTTCAACGGTCAACTCTTTGACTTTTCGAAACAGCATGCCGGTTTAGCTACGATTAGGAAACATAAACACCGCGTAGTTTTACATGACCAAGTCTCGTTTAAGTTTAATTAGCACGATACCACATTCGAACAATATCAAATATTCTTGGAGTCGTGTACATGAGCTAATTCAGTTTTCATACTTCTAATTATAACATTAATAACAAATATATAAAGCATATATCGTGATCGTAGTCGTACCAATATACATCTGGGACAAAATAATAGTCTTGAAGACTTGAACCCAAAAAGAACTCACAGAAGAACAGAAAAAAACTTACCGTATAAACACATCTTTGTTCATGTATTGGGTTGTTACGTAGTCCATGTCAAACTCAATGAATATTAACCATTGCATGTTGTTATTGTGATTTTTGGACAACGATTTTTTTTATGATCAAAGTTAACATTTGTCATCTAACAATCCTAAATATATTGGTTTCAAACTTTTAGTTCTAATTTAGAAAGATAGTTAATATTATTTCAGACATAATTACAAACAATTTCAAGGTATCATTTTTGTTGGAATGGTAGTGATGATGGCACGATTAACGACCCTGTCTTTCGCTAGTTTAGATACATTATAACTAATAGTACAACAACAATCGATCAAGTGGAATGAAATCCATTAAGTTAATTGCAACTTTTCAGTGTGTAGTTTAAGGAACTTTCAGTATATTTACGTTCAATTGCCAAATTGGACAGCTAAATATCATTTATCTAAGGTGGCACCAGCATAAATAGTTGAAAGCAAAGTTTCAAACATGAAATTTGTTAGTTTCGTATCCTGTCACTTATAATATTGTTTGAGTAACGTTACGGATGCAACGGTTCGTCAGCTATATGTCATTAACTCCTGTACGTTTTATATTATTTGACTTTTAACGATAATTTTAAAATATACGATTTAAACTTTTCTCGTTGAACCATAATTAACTTAGAATTTTTAGGACGAGGTTCTTAACATAAGTTAAGAACCCACTTTAAGAACTCCGGATTAATCATGGTCTTAGACCAACATTATTGTAGGTTTCTAAGATGGTTTTAGGAAGAAAAATAGTGCGCAGATTCCACCATTTTAGAAAAAATCGATAACAAAAGTTGTGAAAGAATGATCGATTTTTACATGTTTCTTGTACTGTTTGCGGACCTCATATATACGTGGCGGTCTGCGATTAGTTAATTTTTTTATTTTATTTTTTATTTTTAATTTTAATCAGATAAAAAAAATTAAGAAACCCAAAAATAAGTTTACCATAATCCTGCTATTAGACAGGCCTCGGAAAGGCCCATGAATTATTTTATTCTAAACTGAAGGATGCTAAGTCACAATGTGCATTAATTTAATTCAACTAACACGTGTCGGCGTCTCGTAATCTTCTCACGATGGTTGAGATAGCTACCACTTTTGTAAAAATTTTATAATTACTGAAGTCAAAATTCACGTAATATTTTTGTTTTTGTTAATCTAGAGGAATTAGCTAGGACCAAATTCTATTCTCTCTAAATCCGTGACTAGATGATACTAATACTTAATGATATGGTGTAAAGAATCGAATTAGAGACACAAGTAATCCAATTCCTTATGCTAAATGAGTAGACCAATTTATCGTTGATAAATATCACATAATATTATATATATATATATATATATATTATTGAATGCTTAATTGATTAAGAAATAATGGAGTCAATCTATAACTATGAAACAGTATTGACTTTTTTTGTAATTTTCAATTATTTTAAACATTTATCTTAATTAGTTACTCGCCAGATAGATGTCCATTCTTAAATATGGTACTTTTCTTTTGCCAATACATTTTAATATGAGAAATATTTGTTTGCGCAAAATTTGATATCAATAGAGAAAAATACTAATAATAATAACTAAGCATTTTTTAGAAAACAAAAATCTAATTTTGTCTTGAAAAGCTGATTGTTTACTCCCTTTTTCGTGATCTGATTTTATTCTGTGTGAAAAGCTGAAACTTTTTTTTATCAACGTGAAGAGCTGAAATTTAAGACCAAGGAATGGTTGAAGAACATGTTTATTGTATGTATTTTAGGTTGGTTCTCTTATTGTAATATAAATACGGTTTTTTAGTTTTTAATTAAAAAATTAAAAGACGTCTCTTAAATAAAAGATATAAGAGACGTCTTTTAGTTTTTTTTAGTTAAAAAAGACGTATTTTATATTACGCTAAAAAATTCAACTTAACCGACCTGCAATAAACATCCTTTAATGATACAAAAAATATAAAGAAATACAGAGCCTGACGTGTCATACAAAGCCAATGCAACGAATGGAGAGGAAAAGACGAAATGCATGCATATACTTTATTTTTCAATTCTATTAATATATTGAATTTTGTATTTGACTTCGAGGCCCGGTCGTCCTTGAGCTCCTTGCTTTTTCGCAAGTTTCACTGTCTTCTAAACTTTAATAATTTGAAATGTAATAAATTAAACTTCCTAATTTCTCTAGACTCTACATTTATTTTATGTAGTTGCCATTCGATCAAATTCGTATGATTTGTTAATCTGCATATATATATATATATATAATATATCAGCACAGTTGGTTTTATTTATCTTAAGCTTCTTGCATTATTTTTTAAACAACACTATCTAGAAAAATCTAGGTCTAAATCTGATTAAAAAGCACCATTCAAAACATACGTAACTACAGTACAAAACAGACGATATTCATATTACAGCAAGAACCAAAAATATACACTAGTTATCGACATTAAAGCATTGTTTTAATTGCTGATAAAGTTTTTTGTGCTAGATAAAATAGAGAGTTTTTTGCACAATGGACATGTAGGGTTATTTTTGGGGGACTTGCTTCGTCGATTTTACAAAATCTGTAATCCGTTTCCGACTATATAAAGCTCATACTTGCACTCTTGTAGGGAGACTCAAGCATAGTAAGCACAAAACAATTATTAGTTAGGTCGGTTGATGTTTATGAATATGTGTTTTTTATCCCCTGTAATGATGTATTTAGACAACTTCAAATCTATAGATCAGTTGAATTCAACAAATTAAATACAAGCAATTACTATCCGGCATTAGTAGCATGTCGCCACCTACAAATAAAAGACGTTCACTAATTTTACATTGTTTGAGTACAGTTTCTTAGCTAAACAGATAAAATTTAAATCTTTTAGCTTTAGATGGAAAAGTTTAATTAAATTTAATAACTTTCATAAATGATCTAAACCTTGTGGAAAATTAAATCACTTCCATTGATTTTGTTTTTGAACAACAACTACTTCCAATCATCTTATATACATAATTTAATACATTTTTCTTGTCTTTAAGAAAGTTCAAAAAAATTTAAGTCTTGAACGGAAAAAAGAAAAAAAAATTATCCTTAAAATTTCCACGTGGGAAGAAATGTCTAAAATTGCATCTCCATTTACAAAGACTTCAAACAAATCAGAAAAGGTTTAATATTCTTTTAAATTTTTTGATTTTGATTTTTAATGAAATCAACTAACGATTAGAGAATCTTGTTTCACACGTGAATAATAAAAAAAATTATGTTTAATTTGAGAATTTTGTTTCACACTCCTTTTTCCTATTATTAGTTATGTGAATCTCATACTAGATTGCGGAACTTTTACTTTATATGACAGAAAGTAAATAAACATCAAGGGGCACTCTTTGGCTTTAACGTCCAATAGTCTAGTTAGCTACGTTCTCAATCAAAGATGTGACGTGGATTTCGTAAAACCAACCAATTTGAACAAGATGTCGTCGTTTGACTTATATAGAAATATCCGTTGTAATCACACATATTATCTGTTGATAGATAAATAAGAAATATATATAATTAATCTTCGAACTAGGGAAAATTTAATCTTCGAACAATCTGCCAAAAAGATCATATGATTTTTTCTTTTCATTTTAAATCGATATCAGGGCTTGCATGCTGACTTCTGTATTAATCTTAACTACGTACTAAATCATCAACCACTGGAATGCATGGATGAAACTAAATCTTAATATATTTGGGAAGATTCGTCGAATCATACTTTTTTATATTATAATTTCCTTATAAAACATTTTTTCTTGACAAGAACATTAAGTAAGCATTTTTACGTATTCAACTATGAGTAACTGAGTAAGTTGAATAAAGAAAATCGGAATACTATGAATCGTTATTTTTCATCTTTAGTCTGTAAATCGAAACTTTAAGTCACTGTTTTCCGGTCTCCCGAAACCACCCGTAACTGTTCCTATTTGCCATTTGAGGTTAATTATATATATTACAGTTAGAAAAATTATAAGTTTTTTTTATATCCGAGTGTCTTGGCTCCACCGAAGTGGTCCAGACTAGAGACTGAAGCGACCAAGGATGCTGGTCACCGTGAACGGTCTTCGGTCTTGGACGCGGGGTTCCGCATGTGAATTCCCCAATGGCCGAGATTCGAACTCGAATGGTGGAACTCACAGCCGTGAATTCATAAGTATATAAGTTTTTTTTTTCTGACTGAAATTCTATCTATGGGTATGTTTTCCACAGCTCTAAAACTAGGATATGGACGAACATATGATATCATATACTTTCAATATATAGTTATTACTTACTATAACATGTGTTTTCCAGTACTATTTTTTGGAAAATCCTAAAAATAGCACAAAACGAGTTTTATAAATAGTTAATTCTATAAATACAATTGTTTTATTATGCGGACATCTACATGGAATCTCATAGATAAGTTTTTAGATGTATAAAATGTGTATATATAATAATTTTATAAAATATAATAGTAACAATAAAATAAAGAAAACAAAATATATTTACAAAGGGTAAAGCTGGATAAATATATATGGAATTATTTTACATCTGAACAACATTTAAATTAAAGATTTGGAAACATAGAAACATGGTGTTTCAAAAAAATTGTTTCAAAAAAAAAGTGTTTCCAATAAAAAGGAAACAGAGAAATATTATTTAAATAAACTTTAATACACATATATATTATTTAGCTACATTAATTTTGTATTTTATGGCCGTCTAGCACACGTAATCCCTTGGACGCTAGTAATTGCCCAACGTTGTTTAGACATTTAAATTCTTTTATACCTCCCAAACCATAAGTTATGTCGTGTTTTGGAAAGCTGACTTTTACGTTATAAAAATTTTAAGCAAAAAAATAATTAAGGTTCAAAAAGAAATTTACGTTTAAGAAAGATTCCTACAAATTAAATTTAGTAAATATTGCTAGGTCTTGTTCCAAGTGATATGTTTATAAGTAACTTCTTGCGAAATCAATTTAGATACATTTCTTTTTGACGAGCGGACCTCGTGTCCGTGGCAATGGACAGGCCTCGGATGCAAACATATTATGGGTTTGATTTTCCTGCTGCAGAAACTAAGTCACATTGTTCTACTCACTACGGCTGCGGGTACGTCCGTATGAATACCCGGGAGAGGACTTGTCGTGGGTTGCACCTCCCATCCGGAAGTTAGGTATGTGTCTTTAATAAATCCGGGTTTAACCTTTTCGCTTTTTCAAAAAAAACATTTCTTTTTGACAAATCAATTTAGATATATGTATACAATGTTCGAACGATTTAATCATAATCAGCTGATATAAAAACCATATTTTCTATTATTATTTTTGGACAAAAATCATATCAATGTTCTATATATCTATTCAAAGAACATGTGCATTATGACAATGCCTTAGGTGTAACCGAGGGATCGTATTTGCTGGTTGGTCCAGACTTGCTATACATCTGACGAACACACAAAAAGATAAATCGAATAAGAAGTATATCTTTTTAAAATAATAAGATAATAATCAAAAGACCTATGAAGATAACTGCATTAATTTTAAGCAAAATTTTATATTTGCAAAATTGCAAAAGTCAACATATATAAAGTCCTTTTGAGTTAACGCAATCCCTTCCCAACGGGACCCAAGCAACGAAGTTTCGCGCCATATTAGATCTTATAGACTTTTACCGTAAAATGCTATGAAGTTTTGCAATATTTATATTAGGTTTGAATTTCAGAATTCTCAAGCCTCTTCTATAATCTTAACAAAGACAGATGGATAGTTATGAAAAGAAAAACAGAGGCTACTATTTATCAAGTAATAGTGTAGTCAAAATTGTCGGTCAAAACTAAATAGCTTTAAAGCTTATATTTCGTGTATATTTTTGAAATGTTAAAGTATGTGTAAATGTATAGAATACAATATGAGATTGGTATAGTACTACGAAACATCTCTATAATTATACCTTTTATTCTATAATTATGCCTGCTATGAAACTGAATATGTACCCTTTTTAGTAGTACTCTTTATATGAATACCAAATTATGTGCGTTAATTTTGAATTTGGGTCATTTTAAATAGTACTTTTATATTTATTTTCCCACCCCAATTAAAACGAGGATAAGTATTTTAAATTTAATTTTTTAGAAGATTATCTTAATCATCACTACATACTCAATTATCAAACTATCATTTGGCATTTAGTAACTATGATAAATTGTTATGATTTTTAAAAAATAATTTCATACTGAGTTTCAATAACTAGACTAAATAAGGATAGTTACATGTATTATATTACCATTATCCCAAGAATAGCTGTTGCGCATTTGTGACAAAGCTAATATAAGATCTCGCTACGTCCATCTTTTTGAGCAAACATTATATATAATATTTTTTTCTCTTAAATAAAACATATCAAATTCTATCTTTTTGTATGAAAGTTCAGGAGGCAACTCCAAAATACACAAACTAGGTAGACTTTTGTAATAATATTAATATTTGTTCTAGATCATTTTCAAATGTATTTCATATTCTTGTGAGCTAGACCCTACCATCTCGTGGTCTTATCGTCCAGAAACTAAAGAATAAAGATACTAATAATATGTCAACGGTTTTTGGTAAGGAGACGAGTTAGGAAGAAGAAGTCAGTCTCCAAGAATTTGACTCAGAACAATACCAAAGTTGGTTTAATTCGTCAAAATATCAATTGTAGACTATTCATTTCAACGTCTCATCAAACACACGTATATATAAATACCTAAACCCACCAACATGAAAAAACCCACCACAACTTACCAAGTCCTGAAATTGTTCAAAAAAAAAAAAAAAAAAAAAAAAAAACT